>NC_051154.1:164232523-164455226 GCF_013339745.2 Dermacentor silvarum
AGTCGGGCGCAGGTTCCACCAGGCAAATGAAGGTCGACTGGCGCAAGGGAAGAGAAATAGCGGGGGCTAGGCGGGCCGGGAGGGAGGAGAGGCCGTGCGCTCAAAAAGACGATGACGCGCGAGCCAATGCTGATGATGATAGTTTTTTCTACACGCGGACACGATCCTCGGGGACCTAGCACTTAACAGCTTCGCTGTAAAAATGTGCGACCAACGTGGATTACAGCTGAACTGCAAAGAACAATAAAAAGCGGCAGTTTGCTTTCACCACGAAGTCATGCCGAAGCGTAGAAAAATTCACGCATCAGTCCCATGCCGATTTAATTATTACAGCGTGACATTTCGCACTAGTAATTCTGGAAGGGAACTCGATGCTCAATGCCGTTCTGTTAGCGATGTTACCTCGCACTGGAACATGCTGTCTCCAACGAGCTTCGAATAACCCTGGGCCGCCCTTTCGGAGCACGTTCCCCTGCGAGCAAAAACACTTTTGTTGCAGGCCAACTGCTCCAAACACCCGTGCTGCGCATCGATACTGCCACAACTCACGTTATTGCGTCGTGATGCTGCAATGTAGCAACTGCCCTCTCTGCGTCAGAGGTGATGAACATACGAAAAGTTAGGAGAGAACGGCACTCCGAGCACTCAATTGCTTCATGTGCAAGCACCATGCCGACAAGAAATAAATAAATAAATAAAAATAACTCAGTCAGTCAGTCAATAAATAAATAAATAAATAATAAACATTTATTTCGGCTTCGCAGGCAAAACAGCCGTACCTTGACAAGCTCCTGAGTCCTACGCAATTGAAGTGGTGTGATCAAAACAAGGACATGCAAACTGATAGGAACCAAAATTACTTACAGCCTTGCAATAAATATGTGTAACTAAAATCACTAAGCAGAAAGACAACTTGTCTTACCTAACTTTGAGGAGGAGGAGGAGGAGGAGGAGGAGGAGGAGGAGGAGGAGGAGGAGGAGGAGGAGGAGGAGGAGGAGGAGGAATGAACGTTTATTGTTAGAAACAGCGAGAAAGTGTTCTTTCTTCGCCCTAGGTGGGCTGCTCTCTCAGTCCAGAAAGCCGTTGGCTAATGCCGCAGCCCGGGCCCGGTCCACCAGACTTCGCTGATCCTCCAGGCTCTGTGCCTTTAATATTGCCTCCCACGTTTCTTCGGTGGCTTGTATCGGTTCTGAGGCATCGTCTTGACTGTCTTTCTCGAGGTGTGGGCACACCAACACCATGTGTTGGAGGGTGTCTGATACATCACAATATCGGCATAGGTATGAGAATTTAGTGGGGTGCATTCGGTGCATGATAATTCCATGGACATATGTATTCATTTGTAGTCTACGGAGGGCGGTGGCTTCTTCCTTGCTTAATTTTGGATGTGGTAAAGGATATTCTCTTCTTTCTATTCGGTAATGTTGCAGTATTACGGCGTATAGTTGATGGGAATGTCCTCCACCCTCGTCGATTTCAAGATTCCGTGCGGCAGGAAATCCCGGCTGGTATGCTCTCGGGAGACAACATGTGCTGCTTCATTTCCTGCCAGGTGTTCGTGGCCTGGCATCCATACGACGTAGGTTTCGGGTAGTTCTTGGCGTCTTAATAGCTCTTTTAGAATTTTCACAGCTGCGGCAGAGATTCGGCCTTTTTGTAAGTTTCTACATGCCGTCTGCGAGTCGCTCAAGATGATTGCTGTGTCCTTGCATGTGGCGATCCCGAGGATGATGGCCACTTCCTCCGCCGTTTCTGGATTTCTGGCCAGTATGGTGGCAGCTCATTCCCGTTGTTGTTGGTCACGGTAATTGCGTAGGCTCTTCTACCTATGGGTATTTTGCCGCATCTGTATATCTCGTGTTGGGGTTCCTTGAGTACTTCTTGCTTAATTAGCGCTAGAACTCTTGCTTGTCTTCTGTCTATGTGGTGTGTTGCAGTGCATGTTTCGAGGTATTGGAGCGACTGAGATAGAGTCACGGAGAAGTGGCGGCAATCGGGCTTCACGTCTGAGTCTGCTACAAAGTTTTCGCTGTATGCGATTTTGCGAAGTACTGCTCTTCCTGTTTGAGTCAGCTTAAGGCGTTCCAGCTGGCTGGCCCTGTGCGCTTCAGTCATTTCTTCATAGGTGTTATGAAGGCCAAGTTTGAGTAGTGTCGTGGTTGAGGTCGTATTGGGAAGTCCTAGTGCGCTCTTGATTGCCTTTCTGATGACGATGTTGAGTTTTCAATTTCAGCTTTCTTGAGGAGTACATACGGGGTGCCATGTGTGATCCGGCTTATAAGGAGTGCTTGGATAATTTGGACGGTTTCTTGCTCTTTAAGTCCTCTTCTTTGGGTGGTTATACGCCTAATGAGATGAGTTACGTGTGTTAGGGTCTTCTGAAGCTTCGGAAGTGTAGCTGCGCCAGAACCATCTTTATGTAGTGTGAGGCCAAGGACGCGGAGGGAGTCAACTTGAGGTATATCGATTCCATTGAGTGTGACGTTGGGATCTGGGTCGACGTAGGCTGGTGGTCTTCCCCGGGTGCCTTGAGCATAAGTAGCTCTGATTTTTTGGGGGCGCACTGGATACCGCATCTTGATAGATACTGTTCTATCAGATCGATTGCCTCTTGGAGGGTAGTTTGCTGTCGGCCGGTTGCCGACGCTTTTGTCCATAACGTTATATCGTTGGCGTATATTGCATGGCTTAAACCTTCGATGTCATCGAGTTCTTGCGGGACCTTAATCATAGCGAGGTTGAACAACAAAGGTGAAATGACAGACCCTTGTGGAGTGCCTTTGTTGGGCATTTCGAATTTGTCGCTTCGGATGTTTGCCGAGGCCCACCGTAGCGGTGCGATCCTTGAGAAAGTCCTGTACGTATTGGTAGGTCCGGATTCCGCAGTCTGTGTGTTGGAGATTCTGGAGGATTGCATCATGCTTCACATTATCGAAGGCTCCTTTTACATCTATTGCTAAAATAGAGAACTTTTTGTGGCGTTCTAGGTAGTTCAAGAGGTCTTCCTTGAGCTGTAAGAGTATATCTTGTGCTGAGCGGAGCTGTCGGAAGCCAAACATTGTGTCAGGCATGAGTCCTGAGTCTTCGAGTACCTAACTTTGAAAAAAAATAAAAAAGTACAGAAAAAAGTGCACTGTGGGGCAAATACGCAATATGAAACAAATGCTTCATTTCTGACGATGTCCAACAAATGCTTCAGTATAATGACCACAATATTCGAAAAATCATCAAAAAACATTTATGGCAACTCTCCTAATTCCTATTTGGCATTGTTATGGCCTTCAGTATATCACGCCTGGAGGTATACACCGACACCATGGCCTTTTCGCATGTCTTGTTGCAGCGCTTCTGGTGGAATTTCCTTAGAAGGGCACTGCAACACCTCCCTTTGCATTTTTCTGCGTATCAGTCCCTTTTGCTAACTTGTCCCCATGACATCACGATGTTCCTCATAGATTCACTGAATATGATAGCCACTGATTTAGTGATTAATTAAAACGAGCCGCTAACCAATTAAAAAAAGAATAAAGGACGATGCAGGTTTGCTCGTGACTGACCTATAATTGCGAGCGCCGCATTTGCTGCATCAGTCCTGAAAGAGCGTTTACAAATGTTGAAATGAGAGGGACAGAGGTTGATAAACCGCTGAGTCAATGCCAGGTTTTGCAAATCCCCATTATGGTGCCCCGCATTTAGAATATTTCTGAATACGCACCGTGCCACCCCCCACTCCCCCCCCCCCTTCCATCAAACTGTGATTCTTTCAGTGTTCATTTAAGGTTGTAAACTAAAGAACTTAGGCATTTCTAGACCCGGATGAATGGGTGGATGAATAGATGCTATAAGCGTCCCTTTTGAAACGGGGCGGTGGGTTACACCATCAAGCTCTTTTTCTTATTCTGCCGAATGTTTTACCATTCTTATTTTGTTTTACAGACTAAAAATTCCCAGCATCAAACTTTCTGAGTGATTATTGGGAGCTTTGTTCTTGTACGCCTCCGTTGTTTGTGGTCTCCCTACTTTCTTCCCACCAAAACTCCAACCGCCTTTTACTAATTTCTATTGCCGACATGTTCACTTTCCCCCTGCTATTCTTGTACCCAAGTGCTTCAAGGACGCCAGCGAAGCCTAAACCGACAGCCGGATAGATATCTTCATATTCTAACAGAACATGTTCCATCGTTTCCCTAGCTTTACCGCAGCAAGCACATGTTTCTTCTTTCTTGGAGTACCTCGCTTTATAACTACGCGTTCTAAGGCATCCTGATCTCATCTTAACAAAATCTTAGCTCTCAGTTTTGATCCTGATCTCGCTTAGAAAAGTAAAGTATTTCTTCGAAATAAATTTTACTCAGAGCTTCCCTAACTTGTCCTCACCCTAACAAACCTTGTCCAGCCCATATCACCCTGTAAGGCATTATTTGTAGCCTTCCCGTGAGCCAAATGCGAAGCGTCCCCCTGACCTTTGGTTGCAATCGAGTCCTGATGTACCCCCGACTTCAAGAAAACAACCGCATTTGCAAATGTAAGTCCTGGAACCACGACACATTCCCACATACCCCGGAGCACCTCGTACCTATTGTATTCCCATGGCGCTCTGTGCTTCATTATGGCCGTACTTCTCTTCCCATTTGCTATGATTGCTTTTTCCTGCGTTTCCATATATCTATTGTCTTCATTTATCCATACACCAAGGTATTTGTATTCCTTTATCCGAGGTATTTCCTGGCCCTGAGGCGCTATAACGTAACGCTATTCCCCCAAAGTGTTTTTATTCCAATCTCCTGACATCAAATTTACGTAACCACCGACGCAAGCATCGGGCGGTGACCCGCAGCGTTGTATGAACAACCCAATCAAACACTCTCCTCGTTTATAGGAGGTCACATTTGTTCACTTTCAAAGCAAATAATATTGCCTGCACTGAGAGGTGTTTGTTGTCTAATTGGCTGACAAGAGACGAGGAGCACGCTCTAGTGGAGAGGGTTTCGATGGGGCCGAGCCAGCACAGTGAAAATAGATAACCGCATGAAGAGGGTGGTTCCGGCTTCTCCGATTGGTCCGCTTCGCCTTACTTAGCTTGCGGTGGCTGGTCGAAAATCGCGGCGGCGTGCAACGGAAGGATAAGAATGCCGCTAAAACGAATCCTCAGCAAGGAAGAGTTGGCACAGCGATGTCGTATGCATGCCGAAAAAGCTCGATAACGTTTTACTGCCACGCGAAAAGGTTTATCACGCGCAAATAAATACATGCTCACCGGCAGGTGCGAGTAGCGAGGGCCTGAGCGATCGGCGGGCAGCCATCTTCTATTCCTTTCGGAACGGGGCAGTCTGTGGCTATTCATAAAATTTTTCAGTTTTGTTCAGGCATATTAATGCTTTTTTTCGCGTACACGTCACTTTGACGCGGTGAGTTTTGGCAGTTTTGTGAGACAATGTGACAGACAGGCAAAGTGGGTGCAGGCCGAAAACATTGGACCAATAGCAGAGGGCCAATGGTGAAAATGCGTCGAATCAGAAATAATTATTTTTCTTTTGTGCGGTTTAATCATGCATTTCTGAACAAGTAACTCAGCGCAATATAAAAGACAGACACAAGAAAGGGACAAACAAGGACCAGCGCTTGTCCTTGTTTGTCCCTTTCTTGTGTCTGTCTTTTATATTGCGCTGAGTTACTTGTTCAGTTATGCAGAACCAACTAGCCCAACAATTAACTATTCTAGAATCATGCATTATCAGTGTGTACACGTTATATCAGATGGGAAGCTATCGCGGTTTTCGTGACGTCGCGTAACAGATAGGCGAAGTTGGGAGTGGTCCGAAAATGTTTTGACCAATCGTGGTGGGCTGATTGCAGAATTGGAATAGAAAAGTGTGGAATAGCTGTACGTTATAGCGCCCCTGTATTGACGCTGTCTGTTCACTGTATTCATTGCATACCATAAGATCTGATTTCTTAACGCTAAATTTAAATCTTAAATTCTCCCCTTCTTGTCCACAGATATTAGCCCGACATTGCACATCACCTTGTCTGTGAGCTGCTGCTGTATTATCGTGCCCGCCTGTTTGTGTATGAGAGAATAAACCCGCTCCACTTTTTTTTTTTAGCTAATGGTACAGTGGTGAGCAAGCACTGTTAGGGTGACCACCTCATTAGTATTCAAGCTGGTATAACTTCAACATACCGTCTACTTCAGAGGGGAAAGGTGCCGAATACGACGCCTAATGATGATGCCGATAAAAGAAATAATAGTTTCTTTATTTTGTGCTAATACATAAACTGCTATAGGCACGTGAATACTAATGAGGTGTTCATCCTAACAGTGCTCACCACTGTACGTGAGCTGCGCGTTGTCCAAGTGCAAGCTGAACGAAAAGTCGGTGGAAAGTTCAGAGCCTTTCCGCCGAACGTTTCTATTCAAAAATACATTTTTACATGGTAACGTGTTTTGTTTTCCACAACCAAAGCACCGCAGTTCCACGCGCTTTCTGTTGAAGTAATCAGGGGTTCATATGGCACGCGGCCTTTCAAAAGTGCTTGCGTCGATTTGCTGACGTATTCAGCTCATGGTGAAAGATAGGTAATTAAAATCGTGATCCATAGGGTTTTTTTTTTCTCTGTCAGCCGATATATTCCTTTTACAGGTAAATGTACTTAGACATTTAGCAGCATCGTCGACCTTTCAGATAATTGGTGACTGCTCATCATCAAAAGGGAAAAAAAAAGTCAGAGCAACAGCATGGTACACACGACAAAAAATTAAATTGACAGACTTCAACGATGATGATAAATACGTCATTAAATATTATCAAAGGACCCTGACTGCAAAATATTTGTTTTGGAGCTTTATGCTTCAATGCACTGATCTGTTTTTGATAATCGCGGAATAAAATTGTAAAGGTTCCAATGTGACGAATAATAAATAATAGCATCGTTAATTACGATCAATTATAACGTCACATCAAAATGCGCGCCCAAAACCATAAGAAACGAGCGCCGCGCCCCGGCGCTCGCATCTGACCGGACACGTGATCTTGTAGGCTCATAAACCGGTGCCGTTGAAGCGTGCGCTTGTTGAATGGCCAGTTGCAGAATTCGTCTGCTAGTCGCATACCATGCTGTCGGCGTCAGAATCGTGGTCGTCGTCATCGTTAAGTGAGGCCGACGACTTAATTTGTGCAAGTCGGAATCACTGCCATAATGGATCTAGCGAACCATTTTATATTGGCCCCTGCATGCAGAGCGGGTCGGAAATGTAGTCTAGATGGTAGTGGCGCATACCCATTCTGGGGGATTGGCCAAGAACCGAGTAGTTCGATATAACAATAAGAGAATTATAAAATATTGTAAACAAATTTTGGGAATATGTAAGTATGTGATAATAGAAATATAGGTTATATCTTACGATTTTAATAGAATGAAGGAATAAGTTGAAACTAAGAAACAGCTAATCAAATCAATTTTGTAAAAATATAATGGAAGCTTAAGCTCTGATTTTTTAGTCGAAATCTTTCTGACCCTGCAATAAAATCCTGGATGGCATCACCAACCTTCCTGTCGCTGTGCCCAAGGGTCTAGGCCCTCAAAAAAAATAAAATTTTGAACATTAAAGTCAAATTTAAGAAGGCGGAATGGTGTTTCCAAGGTTCTTTTTCTCAATTCAGCATATTTTTGACAGTTAATGAGACAATGATCTATTGTTTCATGTTGCCCGAAAGAGGAACAGTTTGTTCAGGGAACCATACCAGCTCTGTGTATACCAGCGTATTTGACAGAGTTTACTATTGCAATAATGCGACAAGTGCTGAAGATCTGAGGAGTTTGTTTAAAAGAAGGGGCGTGAAATTCACGCAGCGTCATTTCTCTCCGAAATCTAGCCCCTATGATGAAAGCTGAATCCGGTAGGATTTGAATAACCGGGCCATTCAGGGACACTTTCGCCAACGAATCTGCCATCTCGTTTAGAAACAGGCCCTTATGCCCTGATGCCCAAACTAATCTAAGTGAGAGGGCACTAACGATCTGAAAACTCGCAAAACATGGGAATTATCAGAAGCAGTGAGGGAGAAACACGGAGATAAATAATCCGTCACGACCACTGTGGAACATGTTGATGTGTTTTGTTTACGGATGGCTTAACTACAGCTAAAAATTCTGCTAGAAAGATAGGTACGAAGTCTGGGAAGCGAAGAGAAAACGACCAACCGAGAACAGGAGAAAATATTCTAATCCCACACTTTTATTCATTTTGGGAAGCGTCAGTGGCCAAAACTGTCTTGATCGGCACGTGCAAAAAGTAATCATTTAAGATAGAACTTAGCATGCGGTAAGATCTATAGTGCCTTTGCATTTTTTGGGGAAATATCATCGAACTGGACTTTAACGGAATTGGTGCTGCAACAAACAGGACTCACCTCGCAAATTTGGATGTTTAACTGATCTAGGAGAGTTTGAATCAATATAATCTGACAGGACTGCAAGCAGCGATGAAGATGAAACGTGTACACAGGCTGCCGCGAAATGGAGCTGGCAAATTCGGCTGCTCTTCCTTGGTGTCCAAATATTCCAACCGTCGTTGCAAGCGAAGTTGACCAACTGTTGCCGGTGTCCCGCGTTGAGAAACAAATTATATGGCGGCGGCGGTGCCCCCTCTTTGATACGCTGAAGACAGCGGCATCTGGCACAGATATCCCGTCATGTAGATGAGTTCAGACTGCGGCTACACACGGTACGATTTCGCGTGCCGTCCTTCGTACGACGCGTGTCGATCCGATTTGCCGCATACGACGATTCGGTAAACACATGGGACGGGCGTGCCAGCGAGCGAGCGACACGCAGGCTCTGGCCAAATCCGGCGTCCCTGCATGTATTTACGCTCGGAAAACTTTGTATCGTCGTCAGAAAGTGCAAAACAAGCGTCTTTGCACGACGCCCCTTCGTTTTGCATGAACATTGTCAATAAAAGCATGTCACCGCAAACGACAAACATTTCACATCGGCGTGCCGTCCACTGAAGTATACGGTTCCGATGACAACGTTTTTCAGTGCTGCCCCGATGAATTCTGACACTGAACTCGTTTATAGTATGGCAGCAGATACGCTTCCGACTTCCTACATCGCTCCGAACTCTGGGCAAAACTGATGAAATTCTGTGCAAACTCCCCAAACTGTGCGCAACGATGATAAAACGACGACATATAGTGAAAACGACGCCGGTGTGACCGACCTTGTCAGTGCCAGGAGCCGCCAGTCTGCACGTGCAGCAATGTCGAACAATTTTTTTGTGTGTGTTCTACCGTGTCACTATGTACAAAAAGAAAGGTTCAGTATGGCTGTCTGACTGACATGGCTATTAATGCAAATAGAGGAAATGTGCCTGGTTACGGCCTGCAATAGGACGAGAGCCACGACAACTTGCCTTTGTGTTTGACAATGCACCAGGACAAAAAGAAGGGAAAAAAAGAAGAATGTGCGAACGAGCTATCAGGCATTATAAAAACAAAAGCTGATCTATTTATTGTTATCTAGCAGAAGAAAAACAAAAGCCCGGACCTTTTTCCGTCCCAATTGGGTCAAGTCGGGACACGGGACATTTAATCAAAAGTGGGGATTGTCCCGATAAATTCGGGATGGTTGGCAATCCTAGTTCTACCCCGCTTGCCCCCTTCACGGGAAGTGAAGTGTGTTGTAGACTTTCGCTACGCTTTACCTCATCTCAGCAGGAAAGCTCGCGCGTTAGTTTCCGTTCCGTTGCAAACATCATGTTCAGAGATCGTCATGTGAAGAGATCGCATGGTGCGTTATCAGAAATCGGCAGCTTTTGAGCCGTGTCGCCGCACCCAACACACACTTGTCATTGCCTTGAATTGGAGCAAACAGAAACTTCAAGGTTTACTTATTTATTTTTTATTTTATATTATTAGGCGGTGCCAGGATGAAGCTGCGTGACTGTTATTTTGTTGTTTGAGAGCCTCATCTGAATTGAGAGGCCTGCATGACCCCAGCAAAAGCTCACTGAAAGAAACCCAGCATGACCATTTATATTTTGGGCACGCGAACTTTGAAATAATGTCACCATTATTTTCTTTAATCGTTACTTCTGTTATGACCATCATTTTGAGCACAGTTGTGTTGTCTTAGAAGAAGAGTAGCTGGCGTCACCCATAGACGCACAAACCTCTCCTTGAGTACAGTTAATAATAAAAATATAAAAAAACAGGACGTTGCTTCATACTGTCACAATGATACAAAAATCTGCTCGTACCTAAAATATATGGGTCGGTTCACCCCATATTGTTCACGTCTGATAGATCGAGTTCAGGAATGTAGCATTGCGCATCACTTACTGAATTTGTGTATTGATGCTCGAAGTCCTGCTATAACAGCGACTTGCTTGCAAACCTGTTAAAATGAGAAGACGCGCACATTGAGGGACATAGGACGGTAGCACAATATTCGACGCACGCTATTTGTCAGCCGACGTAATTTTTTTTACAAAAAAAAATCCGTAGCCCTCGCGATATAATGGGCGCATGCATGGCTATTGCCGGGCCGGTGAGAAAGAATGACAACGAAAGGTGCTGTGTAGCGATACGAAGTGCGGTTGCTAAGAAAGCTATCGCGGAAAACAAACTTTATTATTTTTATTGGTGGTTCGGGGATTCAAATTAGTATCTAAACCTCATACATATTGTTTTATGGCCTACTCCTCTAATATGTTGTAACATGTTCTTGTCTGTCGTCAGCTCCACGAGATTGAGCTTTATGACAAACTCGATCATCGCCACCACGTTGCAAGCATCCGAAAACACGAGCTCGTGTAGCAAGACAGAGGGGAGGGAGCAGAATCATTTCCCGCTAATCGAAAAAAAAAATGAAAGGAAAGGTCCATGCCGTCAAGTAAGATAAGTAAGTAGTCCGTGTAAGTAGCGGCCATATGCAGAATACCAGACAAAACGATATAGCTGCAATATACAGGAGCTTGACCTTTTTATGGGTAAAATGAAGGCTAGCAGGTTTGGCCAGCTTGCCTGTGGCCTACGAACTGCAGCGAGCTGGCGTGCTCACCGATCGAAGCCGCGAACATTTTCTTTACAGCACAAAACAACATCGCTGCCTTCTTGTTAGGTTTCTCGCCGCAACGATAAAACGAGATCGCATAGAGTGAACTAAACGTGCTGTGTATAAATGAATGTAACCACGTATAGTACATGCGTCTCACTATAGTGAAAAAAGAATGAAGTAGATGCCTTAAAATGATTTCACTCAGTTGTTAGAATTACATTACTGCACCGCACGAACACTTCAAGAACGAAATCAAAGGGGCGCACACTTCATCACTCCAAGCCACGTACCACCTGCACACAATGGCCATCTCGGTAAGGCAGATCCTTGAATCATGGCCGGCTTATTCAGCCGAAGACCGACAAGAGCGCTTCTGCAGTTAATAAATCCAGCCGCTTCAGTGACTGGTTAGAGCGGGCCGTAAAAGACGGACGGACGGAAAGTATTGGGAACTTTGTTTTTGTACGCCTCCGTTGTTTTTGGTCTCCCTACTTTTGTGCCACCACACCTCCGATCGTCTTTACTAATCTCTACTGCGGACATGTTTACTTTGCCCCTGCTATCCCTGCACCCAAGTGCTTTAAGGAGGCCAGGGGAGCCTAAACCGACAGCCGGATAGATATCTTCATATTCTAACAGAACATGCTCCATCGTTTCCCTAGCTTTACCGCAGCAAGCACATGCTTATTCTTCCTCGGTGTACCTCGCTTTATAACTACGCGTTCTAAGGCATCCTGATCTCGCCTCAAGGTGTAAGGAGCTTCCCTTTGAGTTATCATAATTTGTCTCTTTCCTGATTTCGTTTTTACCCCTCAGGTAGTTATTCATAGCAAGTTTCTTTTTTATCTTGCGTGCGCGCGCAGCGCCCATATTTCCCACCTATTTGCTTCCTCTTTCTATCCCACCATTCACGTTGCCGAGTGCGAGGTAGCAAACGGGGCATCCTTGACCTCTTTGCACTTTCTCTTCATTATCGCTCTCTCTGCAAGAACACGAGGCTTGACCACCACCCTGCAGCAGCCTGCAGCATAATGCGCCAGAAAGCGCGGCTCGACAGGCGGGACAAACCTGCAGAATTCCGTTGGCCTGCCTGGCGTAGCGCTTGAGGGCAGGCCGGCTGGCGTAGAAGCCCGTCCAGTAGATTTGCGGCCGGTCAGCGTACGGAAGGAAGTCGCGCGTGTGCGCGGGCCACGACCGGTTGGCCGCGTGCAGTGCCCTCAGGTAGCACGAGGGACTCGAGTAGAACACCTGCAGCCTTACACCCGAACTTGCGGCCTGCGATTGATTGATTGATTGATTGATTGATTGATTGATTGATTGATTGATTGATTGATTGATTGATAACTGTGTCCCAAACCACCTTATTCGGCACCAGAAATGTGTCCACGTCAGAATGTACTAAATTTCTTGTTCGTGCTGATGAAACCTTCTACTAAAACGCATACTTTGCACTGAGACACAAAACCCTCGATGTCCCTCACTTTGATGTGAAACTTAACACTTGTCTAGTTTATTTCCTGACGATTATCCCGTGAGGTCACAAGCTAACATTATTTTATAGGATTTGCAGTACAGAACAAACATTTGAGCCTGCCTCACGTCACCAATATAAAACGCTGCTTAGAGACAACTTTAGCACAAGACGGCATTCTTGATAATGGGACACACTCCCAACAGTGCTGCAATGCGCTTCTTGGCGTTTGGCTCCTGCAGCGTTATCACTGCGCCTACTCGAGTCACCTCGACAAGTCAGACAGCAACCTCGACCAGCTACACCAGGCATTCTTTGCTTCCCACATCCAATACTACACACCTATCTAAGAAACCACGGTATTAGGTAATCTGCATGCTCTTCATAGATTTCAGAAAAGGTGATACGCCCATGTTGATATAAACACGTTCTAAATAATGGCTGTCTTAAAATACAAAATGATAAGCTTAATGAAAATATTTTAGTTCTGCTTATTTAACTCTTTTAGCATCTTAAGTAAAACAAAAAACGCACTTCTGCTGAATTCGGGTTATTCTGCGTCTACGCATTGGTTAGGTTATAGTGAATGACGTATCGAATACATTTTATTTTAAATAAATTTAAGAAGCAAAGCGTCGATGAACATTTTTGTCGCCATCAATTTCCTGAATGTTTTATTTTGAATAAAAACTTCTAGTGAAATTCCTGAGTCGTTCAAAGTTACGTCGCATCTTTATGTGTAATTGTGTAATTTCTCTAGTGTATGTTATTTCATATGCTCCCAGAGCACTTACAGCTTTTGTATTTTGGTGCGTTTTTGCTCCCTTCAAATAAAGCTGTCTGTGACAACTTTATTCACCTAGGAGTCTTCGAAAAACATCTTACAAATTTATCTATTTATTTATTTATTTATTCATTTGTTTGTTTGTTTGTTTGTTTGTTTGTTTGTTTGTTTGTTTGTTTGTTTGTTTGTTGTTTGTTTGTTTGTTTGTGTTTGTTTGTTTGTTTGTTTGTTTGTTTGTTTGTTTGTTTGTTTGTTTGTTGTTGTTTGTTTGTTTGTTTGTTTGTTTGTTTGTTTGTTTGTTTGTTTGTTTGTTGTTTGTTTGTTTGTTTGTTTGTTTGTTTGTTTGTGTGTTGTGTTTGTTTGTTTGTTTGTTTGTTTGTTTGTTTGTTTGTTTGTTTGTTTTGTTGTTTGTTGTTTGTTTGTTGTTTGTTTGTTTGTTTGTTTGTTTGTTTGTTTGTTTGTTTGTTTGTTTGTTTGTTTGTTTGTTTGTTTGTTTGTTTGTTTGTTTGTTTGTTTGTTGTTTGTTTGTTTGTTTGTTTGTTTGTTTGTTGTTTGTTTGTTTGTTTGTTTGTTTGTTTGTTGTTTGTTTGTTTGTTGTTTGTTTGTTTGTTTGTTTGTTTGTTTGTTTGTTTGTTTGTTTGTTTGTTTGTTTGTTTGTTTGTTTGTTTGTTTGTTTGGTTTGTTTGTTGTTTGTTTGTTTGTTTGTTTGTTTGTTGTGTTTGTTTGTTTGTTTGTTTGTTTGTTTGTTTGTTTGTTGTTTGTTTGTTTGTTTGTTTGTTTGTTTTGTTTGTTTGTTTGTTTGTTTGTTACATCGGGTGTTTACACTTACCTGTTTAGTACGTTTTCAACTGACGGGGGACTGCAGTCTAACTCCTATAGGGTTTTCCATGGTATAGCCGTTCGCCGTTCCACAATAGGCAATCTTTAGCGTAATCTTACGAAAGCACGGCAACGTAAGCTTCAGGATTCAAGCCAGCCGATCTGAACGAAGGAATCCTCGATTGCGACCAATTGCAACCAAGTGAATATTTTGCAATCCCAAAACACTGAGTGTCTTTCTGCGCTCCGAAAAATACGTTGCGAGTACCTGCACTCGACAAATCAGTTGCTTGCATTAAAGGGAAAGATTTCAGAGTAATATTAGAAGCCTAATAATCCTGGTGTTTCGAACAGGACCCGTAGTACGAGGCAAGGGCTGTTGTCGAGCCCTGCACGACTGGAAGTTGCCACGAAAAAAACGAAAGCTTCATGACGTCTCCCACTCACGCACATTTCCAACCCAGAATGCGACGATACTATTCGTTTGCTTAAGATGTACCTGCTGCTTTCAAGTAGCTTTGTATCCTCCTGGCGGGCCCAACCACATATCTCATTTCTTAGAAATCATCGTCGCTCCGTTGTGATGGAATAGCTTCGGTTGCGTCACTGATTACAAAATCACCACAGGCGTGTTTCCTGTAGCACTAAATGTACACTAATTGCATGTGCTCCGGCGAAAAAAAGTATTAAAAAAGGATCGCACTTTCGCCCGAAGTGTGAAGCAGTGACATTAATAGTCTGCTTATATGTGCGTCGTCATCTATTAGTGACCGAAAAGTACGCACAGTACTCGGTCAGGCGGGGCATAGAACAGGATGCACAAAACCCCTGCCACCAGAGTTATTCAACGGAAGCAGACGGAGGTGAAGCCGCACACTCATAGTATCTTCATCAGTCAGTAGCACTATTATTAGTATGTTTTCTTTAATATTAAACATTGCAACAGCATAATTCAAAGTGTCACGTTTCTTTGTTATGTTCATTTATTAATGTCCTTTTATTACCTCTTTCATAGCTCCCTTTTAATTTTACACAAATTCTTCTTTCTTTTTGCCCCTACAACCACCCGATTCATGGCCAATCCCTGGTAGTGGATTGTGCCACCATATCATTTAAGAACAAACTAAACCAAACTGACCGAGAACCTCATGTGGACAGCCTCAGCCAAGCCATGCCTCAGCCTTCATGAATACCGTCGCTTCCTTCTGCTAATCATCTGCCCTGTTTTATCTATATGATATATACACACTTAGCGACCAATGTAAGATGTTCCTGCTTCTTACGACGACACCGTACTGTTCACTTGGGCTGCAACATTCGGAACAAGTTCCGTGTTTGCCAGCCGCAAGCGCGACAAGTTGTTACCGTTTGTTTATTGAAGACCAAGCTTTTTTTTTTTTTTTTTTCACGCAGCTCTTCTTCCCACCACTTACGATGTTTACACTAAGGAACGAGGATAAACAGCAGGCCGGCGCGGTCACATAAACTGTCTGCTCACCTCTCTGTTGACGGCCGAAATAAGGCGGTCGATGTTGTCGAACCAGGCCTCCGCTTTAGTGTACGCCAGATCACCTCCCATGGTCACCATCACGTTGCGTGTCTCGTAATACTTGGCCTGCGCAGACAAAAGGGTGGCTCCGCGGGGTTTCCCACCTTTCGCTGCGTGCAGATCTCGGATATATATATATATATATATATATATATATATATATATAATTATATATATAGATCTTTAATGAAATGCAGAGAATTTTGCCGGAGTATATGTAGGCGCAGACATGCTACTCTGCATAGGTAAGGGGATCGGGAACAGGAAGGCCCTAGGGTAAAGAGGACGACAAAAGTAAGAAAAATAACAAAAAAGGACAAGAATATATATTTAGTCCTGGTATGTACAGGTCAGACGAAGGTGATAGTATTGTTGTAAATGGGCTAGAACTTGTCAATTAAGCCACTGTCCTGAAAGATTGAAAAAAATATAATTCAAAACTTGGCGGCGTTCCTTTGAATAAGAAGGCATACACATTCCATTTCATTTTATTTTCCTTCGTCAAGAAGGAGGGGACGGGACAAAAAGTCGCAGCAGCGACTTGACAGAGGTCCCGACTCCCTATTACATGGCAGTACAGCTGTCGCAGAGAACGAACATCGTTCATAGATAACAAATACTTTGGACACTGATCACAGGCAATATGCATACAAGAACATGGTTTTACATTGCATAAACAAATAGAAAACAAAAAAAGTCGAACCTAGTATGCTCCCTTGATCTAGTTATTCTTGAGAGGCAGACATCATTCCGCGAAAATAACATGCCCTTTCGTCTCTGTAACCTGCAGACATAAAAGCGTGATGTAGATATACATTCATCGCAAGTCTCATCGATATTGTGTTCATAGAAGTGGAACGAAGGCGCACCGTTATTGTGCGTGATTGTAGGAGCAAGCTGCTTATGTACGTGGCTTCGTTTGTAAACACCCATCTTCTTTTTTGTTATTCGCGCTTTTATCAAATGAAACTTGCGCGTATACCGTGGAAGTTATCAAAAACGGGCGCCGAAGCGTGAGCTACGCAAGTCGAGAAAGAGATGGTGCTTTGTTTTGGGGGCACGAGTTGGACTTGATCCTTACCACACCGCCCTTTTAATCATCGCGCATAACGAGAAGGGATGGCGGAACAACTGAACATAAACAAGCAGTCAGGACGGGCAGTTGTTTTTTTTTTTTTTTTTTTTCTTGTTGTGTGTACGTGTGGCGTTGCAAAAAAAAAAAAAAAGAAAGAAAGAAAACAATACAGACAAAGAACAATAACTTCGGGAACACGCATAAATCATATAGATCGCGCGCAATGCTGCCTGCGTTGTTTGGGAAAAAGATTTTCACAAGCATTTCCTGATTCATTCGAAGTAATGAAACTGCCTCGTTCAGACGATATTTTAGAGCCCTCGGTTTTTCGAGATTTCCAGATTTTCTGTGTTAAAGCGGAGCGCTAAGTATTTTCTACAACAAAACACTGCTTCAAAGCAGTTTGTCTTTAGTGAGAAAAGGTGGCAGGAGAGGGTGGAACGGCTTTGAGCTGAGCGGGACACTTTTGCAAAACTCACGTATTCTCTGACGGCGTCCATGAACTGTCGAGCCCGCGTCCTTGCGTTGTAGGCCTGAAAAACAAAAAAAGACCGAGGGTGACTCTGCCACAATATATAGGTGAGGCCGCATGCACTAATGCGAACGCATAGAAAACTGATCACAGATATTTGCACTATGCATTCTTTAAAAATCAAAGAAAATGCTCTTTATAAAATTGAAGTTACATGGTATTGTGGTTCAGAGTGCAGCATGCACCAAGAAGGTGGCGCAAACATCACCTCAACGTTTGAAAAATTTTATAAATAACACCCGCACCCCCACATTTTTGTCACGCAGAGGTGTCAGGTAAGATTTTATTATTATTATATTATTTTCTCTCTGTGCACCAGCACTCAGACTTCAGTGTTATTCCTGGGCTCGTTACATGATTGATTGATTGATTGATTGATTGGTTGATTGATTTTAGCGTTTTGGAACTGTACAGGGTATTATGAGTGACGCCGTAGCGGAGCGCTCCAGATTAATTTTTACCAGCGGGTTTTCCTGAAAGTAATATAAATCTAAGTACACGAATTGTTTTGCATCTCAACCCCATCAGAATCCTGCGGCCGCAGTCGGGGATCGAACCCGCGACCTTGTTCTCCGCATGAGGACGCCGTCACTGAGCAACCGCGTGCGGTGTATGGGAGAATGTGGACTACGCCTTTTAGTGTTCGATTGGAACTGTATATGTCACTTAAATGTGTTAATAGAAGTAAAACAAGATTTGGGGCACTGACGCTGTTATGTCAGTGCGATTGCCACCATATCACTTAAACCAAATTGTTTTGAAATTTTATTTAACTTCCCGCATTCGTCATGCCGCTGTTCATTTCTAACGTCCTCTTATCTAGTTATTATCTGGCATTGAGAACATAACTCGATACTATACGCCTAAACTTTATGTTCAAAGCAGAGAGATACCTATTTTGCAATAAAAAAATGTTAGGTAGCGTATTTAATCCTTCTTTTGGGCTATTTCATGCCAAACGTAACAGACAGACCTCAGTCATCTCTGACGTCACCGAAAAAAAAGAAGTACAGGCGTGTTATCGCAATTTTTACGAATTCTCAACATATCTTGCATGCCCAAAAATTCACCGCATGAGCACCTAAAATAAAAGACATTTTAATTATTCATACAAATTTTTTCCTGCTTCAAGACGGAGTCAGTTTTGACAATCCTTGCCTGTGTTTGCTTTATTTTTCATTTGCTTTTATATAGTCTGATGAAAAGCTACCGCGTGGGACACATTTTATCTTAACTGCTTGCTGGCCTTCATACTTTATAAATGGGATCAATATGAAACAGTTATAACCAGTATGTTTCCAGCTACACCCTTTCACTAATGAGGAAAATAGTAAAATCAACAAAAACACAACGCCACTTCTACTTTGATGTATAGCGCGGGCAGAACGACAGGGACACAGAAAGGCACATTATAAAAACAGCTGTGTGTTTCTGTGTCCCTGTCGTTCTGCCTGTGCTATACAACAACGTAGAGAGAGAGAGAGAGAGAGAGAGAAATCACTTTATTTTGCGATAAAAAAATGCATCGATGCCCTCAGTCCAGGGCGTCGCTTGCGGAGTGCTTCAGCGCTAGGCCGATGAAGTCCGCAAAGAAACGTTCGTCGTGAAGGGTGGTTGCGGCGGTCAGCCACTCGGAGGAAGGGGTAGGTGGGAGGTATGAAGGAGGTCTTCAGTAAGTGTGCCTTAGAGGAGGTGCTTCCGGGCTGGAGTGAGCAGGGTGTTCGTCTGATCTTGTCGGATGAGTGTGCCATGTGTCCTTGTAATGTCTTGGCGTAGCTTTGGGTATATCCTGCGCTCGTCCCTAAATGGGTGCAATTGTGGTGGAGGCGTTGGTCAGACGAATAGATGCCATACCAACAAGCCCATGCAGCTACTCCTCATTGCAAAGCATAGTGTTTATGTTTAACTTCGAACAATTAAAAAAAAAAGACGTCCACAAAGGTTATTCGAATCTGCCACTATACATTAATTATTTGCCCAGGCGGACATCATTTGCTAGAAAAATTAAAAAAGCAATCCATTCACGAATTAAACTAATTACATTGATTAACTTCCTAGTTACAAATCTTAAGGCACATGTTTAGATTGCGAAGTTGAAGGGAATCGCCATAAAAGTTAAGTTCCGTGCTTACATATTTGAAAAAGTCCATGTAAACCGAGATAATTGGCCTTAAATTATTTGTTGAATTACGCACGCGGCACTGCGAAGCGCAGCTTGCGGTGCAACCCTCCATGGGACGTAGCAGGGCGGCGTAAAACGAAGCTGCCGTCGCACTTCACTATTCCCGGGATCTTATTCCGATTGGCGCTGTGCGCAACTCAGCAGCGCTTCGCAGTGTTACGTGCGTAATCAGGTAAATTCAACTAATAACTTCAGGGCAATTATTTTGGTTAACAAGGCCGTTTTAACATGTTCAAACACGAAACTACACTTTTAAGACAATTTCCTTCACTATTACGATATAAACATGTCTTGTAAAGTTTGTAACTAGGAAGTAATTATTGTAATTCGTTTAAGTATTGAATTGATTGATTTGGTTTTCCTTGTAAATGAAGCCCACCTAGGCACATATCAATGTATAGTGTCGTGATTCGAGCTACCTTTGTGGTATTTTTTAGGTGTTCGAAGTAAACAAAATACTATACTATGCGGATAAAATTATTTCGACACGTAACAAAACTGAAATGTACAAGAAAAAAATTCGCAATTCAAAGGCGAAGCATCAGTTGCGATAGCAAATTAGTAGAGAGTTATACGGAGTAAGGTCAGTAGTTATAACGGCTGTGTAAATTTGGACTCATTCGCTTACTAACTGAATTAACAAGCATGGTGTCAGCGTGCACAAGCAAGCATGAATAGATCACACTCGATGAGCGCACACAACCGCTGTCAAAACGCTCGCGTGAGCAAGCGCGCCAGCAGCAGCGAGCGAAGGTTCGTGCGGTCTATCGCTTCAACAGAGAGTGAGTGGCGAAATCACAGCTCATACAAAGGTAGGAGCCGTGTTGCAGATCGCTTTCAAGGTACGGTGCGCGCGACCGCCTGCCGCTGCTCAAAGTACAAGTACGCAGTTAATTGCTCGCAGAGCAAAAGCCGCACTCCCTCTCTCCCGCGCTGCCTTTCCGCTTTCCTCATTTCGCCTGCGAGATTCCAGTTCCCCTTGCGCCCGCTCGCAAGATACACATTTGGCGCCGCAGCACAATGTCGCCCCCCCCCCCCTCCCTCCCTTCCATTCCCCCCATGGCCTTTCGCTCAACGTAAGACGTCGCGTTTGCTCTCCGTCGCGTGCGTTAGCTCCCCGTAAAAGCGCGCGTCCCTCGCGTGCTTTCACGCGCGCATGCAGCATACAGCGCGCGGCGACGATCTTATCGCCCCTGGACTTCCTACGGAACCTTACGGCGACGGCGACGACGACGCCGATGGCAGAAATCCGCTTTGAGTGTCCATATAATTGCTATCGCAATAAAACTATATTGTCGTATGAACGAAAATTGTGACTTGCATTCCGCCATAAATTGCGTACCCCTTTGGGAAGTGTTATAATTTCGGTTGTGACTTATTTTACGTTTGCTGAATAATTTCAGCGGTTCCGCCGACCAGTTCAAATTGTCTAAGCCTACTTCGAAGGAAGTGTGTGTGTATTTAACTCGGTCTCAATACCGATTTTGAATGTACAGTCGTTGCTGTGAGTCTCGGAGATACGACGACGACTGTGGCTAGCATATATTATTCACCGGCACAATCTTCAGACACCACCTTATTGGAGTGCTTAGTCTCTAGGCGTGGCCCATCACTTGTGCTGCGCGGAGGCTTCAATGCTCACCATCCTCGCTGGTGTTCTCGTCCACAAGACCAGCGTGGGGTGGAGATCAACGAGCTTATTGTTAGACATGATCTACAAACACTCAATGACGGCTCATCTACATTTGTCGGCAGAGGGAAGGAACAATCCACCATCGACCTTGCGATATCAACAAGAGATGTGCGACTAGCCTGGTCATGTGAATCTGACCTACGGGGCTCAGATCACCTACCAATTTGGTTGATTCCAGAACATACCCCTAGCCGCCAGACTGCCGCCTACACAGTGACAAACTGGAACAAGTTCCGTCAGCTGATTTCAGAGGCCCCATCAGATGACAAGTTGTTCAAATTGGTGAGCGAGTGCCTTCAACAAGCTTCCGTAAGACGACGGTGGGCATAGATAAACCGAACCCTGATCTTAAGCCCTTGGGGCTACGCGCCTGTCGACGCCGCGCTTACAGGAGAGCGCAGCGCTCTAAAAGAAGCTCCGATTGGACGGTATATAACCGCCTAGACGCAGTCATACGGCGGCACACAAAACAACTTCGTCGAAAGAACTGGGCAGCACTGTGTTGTTCGCGGCATACGGCAAATGGTTTTGGAAGTGTTTGGCACATACTGAAGGCTCTCCGGACTCCTGAGATCTGCAAGAATCCAACTGCTGCTTTGTGCATAACGACTGGGCGGACTCCGAAAATTCTTGCGGAAGCATTTGCCGACCTTTTCGTACCTCTTATGTCAAGCGACAACGCAAACAATCACGTTAATCCTCGGACACGTCAGCACACCATAACTTTCTGCTATGGTCCATTCTGCCAGGTGGATGAAGCAGACTTTCCTCTCGAGGAGCTGCGCCACGCGCTCAGCCTATCTAAACGTCGCACTGCCCCTGTTGAAGACGGTGTTATGCACCAGGCGTTACGAAACATCGATGAGGCCTTTCATCACAATGTCTTGGACGCATATAATGAAGTGTGGCGAACGTCGCTGATCCCCAATGATTGGAAATCATCTGTGGTGATACCAGTCTTAAAGCCCGGCCGCCCTGCAAAACACCTAAAGTCTTACCAGCCAATATCGCTAACTTCTAATTTTATGAAGCTGATGGAACGAATGGTACTGTTTCGTCTAGATGGCAGGCTACAAGAGCTGAATTTCTTTCCTGATGTCTTCTTCTTCTTCTTCTTCTTCTTCTTTCAGGGGTTTTACGTGCCAAACCCAGTTCTGATTATGAGGCACGCCGCAGTGGAGGGCTCCGGATTAAGTTTGACCACCTGGGTTCGATAGCATAGTAGACCTCGTATCATCTCTAGAGTCTGCTTGAGAAAGCAAGCATTCTGCATATATGTTTTTCCTGGACATACAACAAGCTTTTGATTCCGTTCCCCATAAGGCGATTATTATTGCCCTTATGAATGCGGGAATTTCGGATCGACTGCTTCATTTCGTGCATAACTTTCTATCTGCGCGCACCATGAAAGTGCGTGTTGGAGGAGCAACAAGTTAATCTCGCCCTGTCAAGTGCATTGTACCGCAAGGCAGCGTCTTGTCGCCGCTTCTCTTCAACAGCGTACTTGCTGGACTTCCAAGCCGATTGCTTCAGGAACGTGACTTTTCAATATGCATAGCAATCTATGCTAATGACATTGCACTGTGAATCAGCGGTCCTTCGCACCACGGTCCACGTCTTCGTGGAATCTTGCAGAGAGCTCTGAATGCGACTTCAGAGTACTTGGAGGAAGTTGGTGTGCAGATTTCACCAGCTAAGTCGACCGCAATTGCGTATCATTCATGGTAACGCGCTGGTCGAAGCATGAGCCGGCTGTACCTCGGAGAGACACCAGTACAATGGGTGCAACACCACCGCTATCTGGGCGTAATTATTGATGATCGCATCTCTTGGCGCCCTGCCATTACCTCTGTGCTGTGCAAATCCCGGTCGCTGCTCAAGTATATGTGGCCGCCTTGACTGCTATAGGGGCGGTGGCTGCGACCAGAGGACAGCACTTCAGGTATATCAATCATCTGTCCTCTCTGGCGTGATGTATGCTTTGCCAGTCTTGAACGTGCCGCCGAATGTAATGTCTCAATTGGAACGGGACCATCGTGTTGCCCTCCGAGTCTTAATTGGCTTACCTCCGTGAGGCGCAATCTGTTCCACTACTCACAGAAGCGCACCAATTGCCCCTGAGCTTGCAAGCAGACCAGAGAGCGCTACACCATATCGAGCGTTTGCACCGAGCATCAGACGGTCAAGCGCCCGTTCTCTCGCATGGGGAAAATGACGGCATTGTTTGTGAACATTACTCGCAGTTCAGAAGACACGATTTCATTCACAACTCCGAAAAAGCACAATAAATGTTCCTTCCCCATTTATCTGTCAATTCCCGAAATACACAAAAAGTCTAGCCAGCCTGTTTTGGCACTATTCCAATTGGCCCAGTCCCACCTATTTGAAAAATTTGGAGATTATATTAAAGTATTCACGGACGCATCTGTACGTAGCGACGCCCAAGGTGCTTCTGCAGTTTTGTTCTGCCCTTCGACTCACATTAGACGGGTGTTTAGAATACTTCATCCAACCTCATCAACAACTGCAGAACTGGCCGCGATTGATCTTGCTCTGAAGTACGTACACGAAGAATTAAACGCATTGGAAGTCGTCATTCTTGCAGACTCCTGTGCTGCCCTCAGCAGACTGAGACAAGATGCCGATAGCCCAATTTTATGCAGTATCCAAGAATCTGCTGGCAAAATTACTTCGCATGAAGTGTCCCTCATTGCCCACTGTGGATACCCTCGCACGTGGGCATCGCTGGAAATGAAGAGGCTGATCGCCTCGCTTCAATTTGTGCCCACCAAGAATGTGACTGCCCTGACATTTCCTGTACGTTTGAAAACGCTCGGCTTCTGGTACGCCGACACCTCCTAAAGCAGCACCCAGACCGGCGTGTTGCAGAAGGATCGTTCCCTCCCCGTGTTCGTGGTCGAGGCTTGCCCCGTCGTGCTAGAGCACTCTTATACAAGTTAAGGGTTGGATCTGTTTTGGTGCGCGAACGCCTACACCGACAAGGACGTGTGGACAGCTCGTTGTGTACGTTTTGTGGCTCCTGTGAGACACTTGAACATCTCGTTTTAGAGTTAGCAATGCGCAGCTTGTTAGCAATGCATTACTAACATCTCGTTAGCAATGCGCAGCGCGCATTGCTAATTAAGCAATATAGACTTATTGGACTGCAATTTGCGACCCTTGACGATTGCTTGTTACCAAGGCGGTGCGCTGCTCGACGTGACCAGGCCCATCGAGCCCTGCTAACATTTCTGAAGGATACTGCCTTGGCCTTCCGTTTACAGACATTATTTGTGTTTTTGTTTTGTTCTGTCTCCGTCATTTCTTTTTTTCCTCTTTTCTTTCCTCCTATTTTCATTCCCTCTATTCCCTCCTCCCGAAAGAGTAGGCAGGCGTTGTGCCCCTCTCGGTGGCAGTTGTCAGCTTGCTCCCTCCCCATTTCCTTCGTGCCCTTGTGTGTATATGTGTACAAACCAATAATAATAATAATATAATAATAATAATAATAATAATAATAATAATAATAATAATAATAATAATAATAATAATAATAATAATAATAATAATAATAATAATAATAATAATAATAATAATAATAACGTAAAGACAAACTCGTTTCAACTAGAATTTCGCACGTCTCCCGCTCGTTTATTCCCGCATGCATGCGACTTAGGCATGTGGACCGAGTGGCACGGACATTATGAGAGACGAGATGTTAGGTTCTTCACCTACCAGTACGTCCGGGTCGGTGTTGCAGCTGTACTTGTCGAAGCAGAAGCCCCTGGGTGGCATGTAGACATTGGGTAGGATGGAGGCGAACAGGTCGGCGCTGCTTCCTGCGTAGCGCGCTTAGTTTTAATTGCATGTGTCACCTATAGTCCGTACAGTGTTCAGCACACAAGAATACCACTAACGTAGCAACACCTCGTTATAATTGTTCATGACGACAGAACCCGCTAAAAATGGGTGGGGGTGAAAATCAAGCGTGTCGTCGGGCATGTCCAGCTAACTGTCTATACGCTGACAACACTGCAAAGCTATAGCTTTGCAGTGTAGCCGGTGTATACAGCGGCTTCACAAACGCTGATTTTCGTGCCCCTTTCCCAGATTTTGCACGGTATGTGATATGCAGTAAGTAAAGTGCATTTTATGCTTTCTATAAAGATAAAGGAAGAATCACAGCGCCTGCGTGACAGCGCATGATCATATAGCCAGTAGTTCGCAAGCAGTTCGCGCGCTTTCTGGGAAAATACCGCTAAACGTTATCCGTCGTGAAGTGGCCTTCATTTAGTCGCGACATCGAAAGGAAACACAAAATGTGTTGGTCTGATACAGCTCTTTCGTTGTTCTGTCTGTATTAGTTCTGCGAAAAGAAGAGAGAGAAAGATCACTTTTCAGCAGAGGAAGTGAAAATCAAATTTCTCTTTCTGCGCTTTACCAAACCCCGCGGTGCCAATACCGTCAGCGTCACGCCATTAATATCGCTTTAATCTAGGGTGTTTTGGTCTTTATTTAGCTGTTACAGCTTCATTGTCAGATGAACTTAGGCAGCTGCAGTCGCATCGCTCACTAAGTCATAAGCCAGGCCGAGCCAGTGCTCGCACTTCCTATCGGTGCATCGTACTGGCTGAACAGCCTCTCAAGAAACCACATATGCACTAGCCCCCATATTTATTTATTTATTTATTTATTTATTTATTTATTTATTTATTTATTTATTTATTTATTTATTTATTTATTTATTTATTTATTTATTTATTTATTTATTTATTTATTTATTTATTTATTTATTTATTTATTTATTTTAAAAGCCCCGGTCTAAGTGGTGGTGCAAGCTAAAGTTGGCGTCAACCATCCACCAAATTTGCACTCTTAAGGACTCGCTAGTACTCTAGCAGGCGCGCACTGTTGGTCGTTGTTATTGAGCCGAGTAGGGTCACTGGCTGTTTCAGCGTAAAAAATATCATGATAATTCTATTTCGCATCGACTGACCCCAGCTTTACGTGCGCTACTGGCATCTGTGGCACACCAAAGGTGCGTTCTCCTCCCCCTACTGCTTCCACTATGTTTACAAGGAGGTCAGCCTGCAGCTAGAGATACCCCTCTTCCTCCCCCCGCGCCATCCTTGCTTCTTATACATGAACGCTATCTTCGTCTGTCCGTGACAACCTATGCGCTTCTGATCCCAACCAATGTTCAACCTGTAGAGAATGCAAGTTCTGCAAAAATTCACGCTAGCGTTCTAGTTAAGATCATCCTGAACTGCTAGAGGAAGGCAGTTCAGGACGGAAGGCCGGAAAATATTAACTGCAAAGCGAATGCATTTCGCAGTACATTTTAAAGATGCACATCTAGAAAGTCTTGTTATTTTTAAGGTATAGACATTACTTCACTACTGCTTCGATTGTCTTCACTTTCGATATTGCAAAATTTGCCCTAAAATGAAGACTTAGATAATTGTTTAGTGAATGTTTTTAATTATACCTAACTGGACGCCGCGATTTGTCGCGCAAGTAATGCCTACATCTTGAGTTAATTTACCAGAACAGGCTAAATTGCGCTATATGATTCCTTTCTTTTTTTCTTTTTTTTATGTTGGAATTTAAAAAGAAATAATGCATGGCTTATGTTCGCATCCGTCAGCTTAATAGCATACAGTAATGAACCGTTTGAATACCTAGTTTGAGGAGGCCTGAACTAAGGGAATCATGCGCGCTACAAGTTACAAAGCATGGGTCCACCTTACTCTATTTAGAGATCTCCATTCAGTCTTTGAGAGTGAATATAAAACCTGGAGCATGCAAGCCCTTACTCTATGACTTCCTTTTTATTGTTCTAATGCCCCAAGAAAGACTGTTTAAACTATATGATTTGCATCCCCCTGCCCAAGTTATACATCTCCGGTAATAATCATGTCCCATTTTACCCCTGATGACAACAGCCGCTCAGAGCCGCGATGTATTAATAACGAGCTTCGTTTCCTACGCAACTTTGCAAAGTACGTGTGGACTGAGGCCGACCAGGATGGAGAAGCTTACGGGTACGCACCGATGTTCCTGTCGGTGTTCCAGACAAACTCCAGCGAGCGTTGCCTGCGGCGGTACTCCTTGTCGGCCACGTGCACGCGGCCCAAGAAGATTGCGTCGAAGCCCATCTGCGTAAAGGCGCGCACTATATCACTGTAAGCATACGTGCCAACATGCGAAACATGCACAAAAGACAGCCATGCCAAAGTCATCACTTCTTATGTGCCATACCAGAGTCCTTTATTACTCTATTTATTCGAAAAAGTATCACATGACTCTGGTCATTCATCATCATCAGCCTATATTTATGTCCACTGCAGGACGAAGGCCTCTCCCTGCGATCTCCAATTACCCCTGTCTTGCGCTAGCGTATTCCAACTTGCGCCTGCGAATTTCCTAACCTCATCATCCCACCTGACTTTCTGCCGTCCTCGACTGCGCTTCCCTTCTCTTGGTATCCATTCTGTAACCCTAATGGTCCACCGATTATCCATCCTTCGCATTACATGGCCTGCCCAGCTCCATTTCTTCCGCTTAATGTCAACTAGAATATCGTCTACCCCCGTTTGTTCTCTGATCCACACCGCTCTCTTCCTGTCTCTTAACGTTACTCCTAAGATTTTTCGTTCCATTGCTCTTTGTGCGGTCCTTAACTTGTTCTCGAGCTTCTTTGTTAACCTCCAAGTTTCTGCCCCATATGTTAGCACCGGTAGAATGCAATGATTGTACACTTTTCTTTTCAACGACAGTGGTAAGCTCCCAGTCAGGATTTGGCATTGCCTGCCGTATGCACTCCAACCTAATTTTATTCTTCTGTAAATTTCTTTCTCATGATCAGGGTCCCCTGTGAGTAATTGACCTAGATAAACATATTCCTTTACAGATTCTAGAGGCTGACTGGCGTATGACTCTGGTCATACGTTGCTAATATGAGGTCTTAGTTCCCCCCCCCCCCCCCCCCCCCCCCCATGCAGGTCCCAGTACCTGAAAACCTCGCCTTACATAGCAAAACGACGAGCCATTCGCGACGTTTCTTCGCTGCCAGGTTTGAGTAAATTGACGCAACATTTGGTATTCGTGACATTCTAGCCGTCACAAGCAATTTGACAACTTGAGCAGTGTATAGTGCCGCGTTGTGTGTCTGTTGTTGTACGGAGTGCGTACAACAACGCCATGTAGAGCTCTAGGCCAGCGGCGGATATGTTTAGCATTGCATAGGTGTGCGAAAGGCTTGTGCCAATAGCATGAGGAAGCTCGTAATGGGCGTCGAGTGAAGCAGCCTTGACTGACTAAGCTTAACAAACTTGAAGGTATGATTATGGTGCTCGGTGGAATCAACGCACGTTTGTCACGGAAGAAGGCATTTGTGGTAGCTCCATTTTACCCCAAGCCGCACCCCCGCAGGAATTGTAGAAACCAAAGCAACATGTGCTTACTCGAAGCGGCTCTGCGCACGACGCCTTTCTAGCGGTTTCACAACGCCGAACGCAAGTGAACAGTTGATTCGACCACGACAAACACATGTATTTGTTTCCCAATGCCGATTGAGCGCGTCTTCCGCCTTCGTCACCCATTTTCATGTATTTGCAGCCAGTATAGGGGCCTTGTGTGGAGACCACATAGTCATGCTGTACGGTCCTGGTAAAATTTTAGGTCCTGTAAATTTTCACTGATGCATACTTACCACTGCGGCAGCCCCTACGAAGCGCTCTACGAACAGCTTTCTGAATACGGACCCTTACTTTTAATGTCTGCGATCTTTTGATATCATTTCAGATACCATGTGGTAGGCGTAGGTGGGTATAATTGCGAAATGGTGTGGGAAAAAATGTGTGAATACTGATGCGCTAAGTTTAAACATAAAATATTCGCACAGAAAAGAACGGCTTGCGTATAGTAATGCCATGTCGCTTATTTTCATTTGTATACCTTTATTCGGATGCGCTGTAAGCAATACGTATTTGCGGAAGATGGAGAAAAAATGACTGCGGCTTAGCTAAGCTAACCTTGGATATGCAAAGCGAAAGCTTGGTTTAGCCTGGTTAAGTTTGGTTTCATTTGGTTAACCTTTGATTTAGTTGTAATTATTATACTTAGTTATACACTCATGGTTAAGGCAGGTATAAATTATAAGCCGACAAGTCCAAGCGTTTTGCGAGCCTAATGGCTCGCTCTTCCTCAATCTCCGGCGCCAGCTTCGCGCGCTGCATTCCGAACCCTCGCTAGTGAAGCAGCTCGCCGGGCGGTAATCGCGGGGTGGTCGGACGCCGCTTGCCGACGGCTCAAAGCCTCCCGCTCCCGCGCAACGTTCTGAGAAGATGGCCGGTCTCGCTCTCTTCCGTGGCCAAGCTCGCACTGACTAGGCGAGCGCAGCGCTCCTCTTAGCCAGGCGCGCGGCGAGTCACGTGGTCAGGCGGCGACCCAGCTGCGCAGAGCGCATGCGCCAAGCCGGTGGTGGCGGCAGCGGCTAGCGCACGCGGCGGCGGCGGAGCTCGGCGCGGCGAGTCACGTGATGCGTTGCGAAGGCTACGGCGCAGCTGCGGTCAAATGAAGGTCAAATTACTGGCGACGGCGAAACTCGGCTCGACTAGGTTAGTAAAGCCTTCGCTTTAAAAAGGAGAGAAGATACACTGCCTGACGCTAGAAGTGCCCATGGACAACACGACGGACACCGTATGGGAGAGTACTCCGGACTCATTTTGAAGCCAACCGTTCCTTGACGTGCACCGGAACGTCTGCACATGAAGGTTTTGGCAGTCCGCCCCTGGTCATCAATCAGGTCATGCTGAATACCCCAGTTCTCTTCAGATCACCGAAAACTGAGCAGCGTTGTGCTTGGTCATTCCTTGGGAGGGAGACCACCTGGGAGCGCACTCATGGCTTCCCTTCTGCCGTAGAACGATACGGCAGATGTCCCCATCCGCCTATATCCTTAGAGCCGACTTGCGCTGAAACCACACGCCGCACCGCAAACCTGCCTCGTGCGTGCGGAATAATGCACATGTCGCACACAGGCGCACAAATTTCGGCTGGCACTGCTTGTGCGGACCTAGTGTAAGCCGAAATCGTAGGCGACATGTGCAGATTTAAGTACAACCGCATACGTGCGGTCGTGCGGAATAATGCACATGTCGCACTGTCACGAGCTGAAGTAGAAGAAGAAAAAGGAGAAATAGAAAAAGGAAGAGGAAGAAGGCTGACGTGGCCTGGAAGGAGCGTGGTGGGAAATGGCAGAACACCGCTAGAAGAAAAGAAGGAAGAAGCCCGCTAGGAGACTGGGCGAAGATTGATTATTTATTAATTTCGAAAATTCCAATTAAATTGATTGAAATTTATTACCTTCCACCTTGATCTCCTTCCAAAATGCACACTAATTCCCTATAACATAAAATAAAATACGGCTCTAACATCAGTTAGTTTCATTGCATAATTTCAACCCATCTGTTTAACCGCCGACTTCTTGGCCAATCCCCCGTGGTGGGTATGCGCCATGGCATAGGAAGCAAGCAAGCAAGCAAGAAGGCGGTGAACCAATGACGTCGAGATCGAAGAGTTGAATAGGAGGAGGACACCAGTGGCCCTGCACCAGTCGGGCTTGATCCTCCACGCCCCGCGGCTGTGCACCGTGGTCGCCAGCAAAGGCTTGGTCCGAGGACAACGGCCCCGTCCTATGCTACGGGGATAACCTCACCGACGACATCGCTCGACAAGTCAGGCCGATTCTGTGGAGACAACCATCATCAGAGACGCCAGCATTCCACCGGGCCATGCGCAAGAAGCACATCAAAGCAGACATGTAAGCGCCACATCGCACGTGATTAGGACGTTTTAAGAAGGATACATCAAACTCAGTGTAACGATTCTTGCGGTTGTGTATAGGTTTGACGTGAACTTATCGGTGTGGTATATCATAAATGTGTTCTTTGTGTCTTTGTCCTGATTCATGTCTCGTGCAACGGTAACCGTGACACGCACACAGGCGCACAAATTTCGGCTGGCACTGCTTGTGGGGACCTAGTGTAAGCCGAAATTGTGGGCCACATGTACAGATTTAAGTACAACCGCATGCGTGCGGCATGCGTGCGGTTTGTGCGTAAGTCATCCATTAAAAAGCACTTTTTTTCTGCTGCTTTCTTAGGCAGCAGAATACAGCCGCCGCGACCGGGAATCAAACCGAGGCCCTCGCACGGGAGAACAGGGCCTCCTATTCACAAGCAAGATTTTACGCTATAACTGCTTGTAAAAGCAGCTGCCAGCCAGTCGTGGTGTTGGACATACTCTTAGTAAAGATGGACCGGATAATTCCGAAGAACACTTTTGAACTAAATGCATGTGAATTCGGCCCCGCAACGGGTTAAGGCCGATTTACTTTTACCCTGATGACTAATCGGTTTAACCTCCAACTTAAACGACAGTAGGTGTGCCCTAGAGCGCTATGCACAAGGTTTTTCCACTGACCGCAAAAGGCGCAACATATTGGGCTGAATTGTCGTACAGAGCGAACCAAGCCCAATGTGGAGACGTCCCCCAGCAACTTGAACTGCACATCCTGTGCACACCTGTGCGAATAGAGCGGCGTTCTCGCGCGAGTGTCCGTATGGGTCGACCTGCCAAGCGACGCGGGGCCGGCCGCACTCGCCGAAGGTGTCGTTGAGCCAGCGCAGCCCCATCGTCATCTGGTCGACGATCGCCGAGTAGTGAGTGGTCGCCTCGTCGCTCTGCACCCAGCCGCCACCCGCCATCTCCAGCTGCCCTGCATGTAGCACATGCAGCCCGTCACGGGCACTGATGCAGTGCAGAAGAATGCGACAGGCTGCGATAGACCACCAAATAGCGTTTGCAGATGATAGCCGACTATTATATATTGGTGCACTGGGAGCGTGAAACAATGACTGGAAACGTGCTGATGTAGTGTGCGTTATTTATTTATATATCCGGGAGGAGTACGAGCAGAGGGATACACACAGATAGATGCACGACAGCTGTTGCTTTTGTCGTCTTTGTTTGTTGTTTGATGATTCTTTTTTCCACGTGTGAACTATTGTGAACCCGCATTTGTACTAATCTTTGTTTTGACATTCCACTCCTGCTTGGGCCTATCAGGCCTGCAGTATTGTAAAATAAATAAATTTACATTGCCAGACATACAGAGTGTTTCCGCGAACACTTTCCAAAATTCTTAAGGGTTGCCTGTGGCAGATAGCACAATTCTAGCTCATGAGCTGCTCTACTCGAAGAGGCGGACATTACTTGCACAAGAAATTGAAATGATTAATAAAATAATTAACAAAAGTTCACTAATTAAATTTTTACCTAATGGCCTGATGGCCCATATTGCAATTTACAAACTGTAGCCGTGGAGTTCGCAAGGCGGATCCACTTGGAACGAATTCTCGGGATGACACCAGTTTCGAGATACTAATTCCCGAACTTTGCGGAGAATGCATTGGCGTTCCAGTTAGTTTCTTAACAAAACGTTGCTTTATGCATTGAAGCACAAAATTAACTGGAACGCCAATGCATTTCTGCACGAAGTTCGGGAATTAATATCTGGAAACTGGTGTCATCCCAAGAATTCGTTCCAAGTGGATCCGCCTTGCGAACTCCACGGCTACAGTTTGTAAATTGCAATATGGGCCATCAGGTCATTAGGTAAACATTTAATTAGTTGTAGCGAAGCGTTGGAACTCTGAAGTGGGTCGGCCGCTCCAGCGCCTTGAAGTGGGTCTCCTTCTCCAGTACCTTCTAGTGGGTCGTTTTCTTCGGCTCTAGAGCGCCGCTCGTGCTGAGAGTCCGTGCTGCGATTTTTGGACTGTCGCCCTTGCGCTACTTCAAGTGCCGTCCAATAAACAACCTTATAAATTGTTGGAGTATGCTGGACCCTCAAAACCACTCCGAAACCCCTTCGATGGCCCTGGAGCTTCAATCCCGTGCACTACCATCTGCCATGCCGTAAGACGCCTCCCAGCAAACGCCTCCTTCCGCACCACCCGCATGTCCCGGTTTCCCTCGTCAACGCGACCCACCTATCCTCACTGGCGCGGATGGCACGAACGTGGAGGACTGGCTCGCTATCTACGAGCGCGTGAGTCTACCCAACAAATGGGACGAGGTAGGAAAATTGAGCAACTTGGTCTTTTGTTTTACCTGGCGGGCAGGGGCGTAGCCAGGGGGGGGGGGGGGGGGGCGTGATGGGGCTTCAGCCCCCCCTTCCCCCCGAAATTTTTGCGTGCTGTCATGCACTGCCGACCAAAACAGCCACCGGCGCCGGGAATCATTCTGGATTTTGTCTACACTGTCTTTTTGACGCTCGAAAAGACATTTCAGCGCGAAAATTGCGAACTCGGGCTGGATTTCATGGCAACGCCCATGGACCTGGAGTTACATAACGTAAGGAGACCCAGCCGAGCACAAAGTTTCAAGGGCTTTTCGATAGCGAGCGGGCGCGTCGCGGCATCTCGCAACGACCCGGGAATCTGCGGAGCGCATGGATTTCAATTCCGAAACTTGATGGGTATAAAGTTCTCAAACTTTTCACGCGAAAGGTGCACTGACATTTCCAAAGGCGTGCTTCCGATTTTGAATTCTGGAATTTTATGGGTTTAATGTTCTTATAAACTGGGCCAACATGCGTTCACTGGAGCCCTCGTGTCCAAACCGTTCCAGAAATGGAAGCACGCGCTCGCAATCTTCCACACACACGAAAATATTAAATATCACCGTGACTGTCAGCTGGCATCTGATAATTTTCTCCAAACATTTTCAGGAAGTGCGCCCAATGGGATCGATCAGCTGGACCAGGGCAGGCAAAGTAAAATAAGAGAAAACAGAAGAAAGTTAACGGCCTATTAAATTTGAGACAGTTCTTTTTTGCGGGCGGCAAGGTCTGGCTCTCCGTAGCTATAGGGACACTGGTCTTATGGATTTAAGCAAAGCCCCCGCTGAAAATACTGGTATTTCCAGAGCGCTTCTTCGCATGCGAGCTGATTGTAGAGATACTTATCTGAAGAACCGATTTGGAAAGTTGCCCCTGTAATGCCTCGTATTTAAGCCCAGATGCACAAAACAAAATTATAGAAATTTGTGGCGAAATTATCAAAGAAAGCCGAGATGCAAAAGTGAACGCTGCAGGCTGCTTCTCCATACTTGCTGACGAAACGACGGATATTGCTGGAATCGAACAGCTTACTGTTTGTACAAGGTATACCTAAACAAATATGTCAACGATTTCGAAGAAGTGTTTTTAGGTTTTAGCACAGGAATAGATGCCCTCTGTCATTGAGACTGCAGGTTATATGTTCATGTGTACAAACTGCTGCAGATTCTAGTCATCCTTCCGGGGTCACTGCCAGCGCAGAGAGATTCTCAGACATGAGATTACTAAAAAACTACTTGCGCTCTACAATGTCTGAGGAACGCATGGTTATGCTGGCGCTTCTACACGCCCACAGAGACGTCGCCATCAACGTGTCCGAAGTTATTGAACGCTTCGCTAAACTTCCCCGCCGAGTGAAGTTTATCGTTTAGATATAGCGAAACAGCAAAAATTAATGCATGGAAAAATATATGTTCCTTCACGTTCCTATATAATCATCGTAACTATGCTAACGTATGACTGTTCATTAGCTTTTAAAACCACGGAAAGTGTTCACCATTTATTGTAACAGTTAGCATCATGATCAAAATTATCATGCGAATACAAAAATTACGAGGACATCAATAACCAATTTTGACTGATTGAAAGCCCGACCCACGCGGCGTTTCCCAAAAACGCATTCGGATGTTGGCTAAATCAACTTGTCGCATCATCTGTGGCTTTCGTTTGTCCTTTTCTTTCCTTTTTAGCTACATGCTTTTACTTCTTTTTTGAAACGAAGCAATACCTTTAATTTTGGGTGCAGAATAATTGTTGCCGCTGCGCAGGCAGTTAAAATACGCATTTTCGTATTGATTTCTGCATTCTTTTTCTATTATTCTAGCCACATGGTGCTGTCGCGACCGCAGCATGGCCCAAATGCATATCACGATTTGTGCGATCATAGTTTTGTTCTTACCTGGATCGTCTATCTTTGTACTCGTATGCGTGAAGTTTACTATATCTGTGACTGCAAAACATGTTTATTTGTCTTGTTTGACGCATTATATACAGTGACGTTTCCTTAGATACGTAGATTTATTGCAGACTTATACGTATATTTAAATATCTCGTTGCGAGGTTTTGTGTATACAAGCAGTGAACTTGGTTTCACGCGACACTTTCTTGCCGCTTATCATCGTTTTTGTCTATTCCATTATATATTCGCATTTCTAATGTATATTTTGCGCAACTTCAGCTTTTTATATGTACTCACTGTTGCAACTATAATTTCGGTGCGATTATTCACAATATACGACCAGTAACAGCTGCTCCTGCGCAATCCATTGCAACGAAGGACAGCGTCATTGAGGTTTTCCCCTGGCCGTTGCATATGTACAAAAATGTAAACAAGGTTGTTGAATGACAAAGATTCATCAAAATATTTGTCCTCAACTTGTTCATTTTATGGCCTTTACGTTTTTCATATCAGCTGCATGCACTGCTTTGCTTGTTTCGAACTGATATAGTTCTAAAGATCGCGTGATATTTTCTTTACTTAATTAATAGACAAAAAACGCGGAAGAATTGTTGTCAGTCATTTGTGCCACAATTTTTGGGACATACGAATATATTCTTTTATGAAAAAAAAATACATATTTTACTTGACAGGGCGTAGCGTTCAATAATTCATTTGCAGCGTCTAATATACAATGACAATTGCAATGCAGTTATGATTCATGTATTTGATGCCTCGGCAACTTCTATAAGGATGATGCCGCGCTGCAACTTGAGCCCCCCCCCCCCCCCCCCCCCCGAACAAAATTTCTGGCTACGCCACTGCTGGCGGGAGCAGCAAGTCTGTGGTATAACAACCACGAATCCGATTTCCCGACCTGGTCCGCTTTCAAGACTGCCATTATCGACGTGTTTGGCCGCCCTGCTGTTCGTAAGCTGCAAGCTGAACAGCGTTTGCGCGAACGCGCTCAGCAGGCCGGGGAATCTTTCACAAGTTACATAGAGGACATTCTGGACATGTGCAAGAAAACCAACGCGACCATGTCCGAGCTGGATAAGATCAAAAATGTCATGAAAGGCATCGACGACGACGCCTTCACCATGATCCTCGCCAAAAATCCTCGCACGGCGGCAGAGATAATAACGCTGTGCCAGAGTTATATATGAGGAGCTACGCCGGCAGCGGTCGTTGATCGGCCGCCAGAACGGGACGCATTGTTAATTTTTGTTAATTATTTTATTAATCATTTCAATTTCTTGTGCAAGTAACGTCCGCCTCTTCGAGTAGACCAGCTCATTAACTTGAATTGGGCTATCTGTCACAGGCAACCTTAAATAAATTTTGAAAGTGTTCGCTGAAACACCTTGTATACATTCCGCACCATGTCGACCTCCATATCATCATCATCATTAGCCTATATTTAAGACCACTGCAGGACAAAGGCCTCTCCCTGTGATCTCCAATTATCCCTGTCTTGAGCTAGCTGCTTCCAATTTGCACCTGCGAATTTTCTAACTTCATCACTCACCTAGTTTACGGCCGTCCTCGACTGCGCTTCCCTTCTCTTGGTATCCATTCTGTAACCCTAATGGTCCACCGGTTATCCATCCTACGCATTAGATGGCCGGCCCAGCTCCATTTCTTCCGCTTAATGTCAACTAGAATATCGTCTACCCCCGTTTGCTCTCTGATCTACACCGCTCTCTTCCTGTCTCTTAACATTAGGCCTAACATTTTTCGTTCCATCGCTCTTTTTGTGGTCCTCAACTTGTTCTCGAGCTTCTTTGTTAACCTCCAAGTTTCTGCCCCATATGTTAGCATTGGGGTAGAATGCAATGATTGTACACTTTTCTCTTCAACGACAGTGGTAAGCTCTCACTCAGGATTTGACAATGCCTGCCGTATGCACGCCAACCCAATTTTATTCTTCTGTAAATTTCCTTCTCACGATCAGGGTCCCCTGCGAGTAATTGACCTAGATAAACGTACTCCTGTACAGACACTAGAGGCTGGCTGGAGATCCTAAATTCCTGTTCCCTTGCCAGGCTATTGAACATTATCTTTGTCTTCTGCATATTAATCTTCAACCCCACTCTTACACTTTCTCGGTTAAGGTCCTCAATCATTTGTTGTAATTCATCCCCATTGTTGCTGAATAGGACAATGTCATCTGCAAACCGAAGGTTGCTGAGATATTCGCCGTTTATCCTCACTCCTAAGTCTTAATTCCCAGTCTAAGAGCTTGAATACTTCTTCTAAGCATGCAGTGAATAGCATTGGAGAGATTGTGTCTCTTTGCTTGACCCCTTTCTTGATAGGTATCTTTCTACTTTTCTTGTGGAGAACCAAGGTAGCTGTGGAATCCTTGTAGATGTTTGCTAAGATATTCACATATGCCTCCTGTACTGCTTGATTACGCAATGCCTCTATGACTGCTGGTATCTCTACGGAATCAAATGCCTTTTCATAATCTATGAAAGCCATATAGAGATATTGATTGTACTCCGCAGATTTCTCGATTACCTGATTGATGACATGGATGTGATTCATTGTAGAGTATCCCTTCCTGAAGCCAGCCTGTTTTCTTGGTTGATTGAAGTCAAGTGTTGCCCTAATTCTATTGGAAATTATCTTGGTGAATATTTTATACAGTACTGAAAGCAAGCTAATGGGCCTATAATTTTTCAATTCTCTAACGTCTCCCTTCTTATGGATTAGTATAATGTTGGCATCCTTTCAGTTCTCTGGTACACTTGAAGTCGTGAGGCATTGCGTATGAAATGCCGCAAGCTTTTCAAGCATGAGATCTCCTTTGTCTTTTATTAAATCGACATTATTCCATCTTCTTCAGCAGCTTTTCCACGGGTCATGTCTTGTAAAGTCCTTCTAACTTCATCGCTAGTTATAGAAGGAGCCTCTGTATCATGCTCATCACTACTTCGAATGAAAGTAGCTTGGCTGCTCTGGGAACTGTACAGGTCAGTATAGAATTCTTCCACTGCTTTTACTATCTCATCAAAATTGCTGATGATATTACCCTGCTTATCTCTCAGTGCATACATATTTTCTTGTCCTATGCCAAGTTTTCTTCTCACTGATTTCATGCTGTGTCCATATTTTACGGCTTCCTCAATCTTTCCCACGTTATAATTTCGAATATCCCTTACTTTCTTCTTGTTGATCAGTTTTGACAGTTCAGCGATTTCTATCTGATCTCTTGAGTTTGACACTTTCATGCTTTGTCGTTTCTTTATTAGGTCCTTTGTTATTTGGGAGAGCTTACCTACTGGTTGCCTTGGTGCCTTACCTCCCACTTCATATACCGCCATACGTATAATGCAGCGTATATCTTCGACCAGTTGCCGTTCAGGGAGGTTCCGCTTAATTTGTTCGCGCAATGGCCGGCGCGGCATAACCAACACGTTAATGTCATCATAGGTAGCGGTGAGGGACGGCGGCGCGTGCATGTATAATTAATGCACGAGTTACGCATTGTCTCGTTTTGGCTCCCCTTTAGTCACTCACTGGTCGGTGTTTACTAGGGCGTCCCATATACTGCTTGCTATCCCCCTTTTAGTACAGGCTTAGGCATTGTGGGTCTAGGTTTAACGTCTCCATTCTACTTATGGCGTATGGGGAACGGCGAATAAAGTATACGGGTTCGTAGAAAGTCTTGCGCCGGCGCGCCTTTTGTTATCGCGGACAACGGGTCGTCTGTCAGTGTACTCCGGATGGCAGCTATCAACTGCGCGCACAGGTAGGCTTAAATTGCGCATTCTCGCTCTGTATTGGGAAAGGGGTTTCCGACCTTCACATACCATTTTTCGACCGACCTACCATATAATGCTACGCATTAAAAGAAAAAAGAAGGAAGCACAAAGTTTAAACACGTGCTTTGCGGTCACGCATGCAACCGGATGGGGAAGGCGTGTATAACGCGGCAGTTGTGGCCTCAAGTCGGAACGTCGACCAGCTAAAAAAACCAAACTGGGAGATTGCACAGCCGCTTTGTCGAACTACTCAAAACATCACCCCATAATAAATTGTCTGCTGGCTTAGTCGGTATAAAGCATCGTAATGTTGCTAGCTCTAAACGACCTGGGGCAACAAAACACACACACACACACACACACACACACACACACACACACACACACACACACACACACACACACACACACACACACACACACACACACACACACACACACACACACACACACACACACACACACACACACACACACACACACACACACACACACACACACACACACACACACACACACACACACACACACACACACACACACACACACACACACACACACACACACACACACACACACACACACACACACACACACACACACACACACACACACACACACACACACACACACACACACACACACACACACACACACACACACACACACACACACACACACACACACACACACACACACACACACACACACACACACACACACACACACACACACACACACACACACACACACACACACACACACACACACACACACACACACACACACACACACACACACACACACACACACACACAAAGGAATGTTCATGACGCAACTCCTTCTGGACAAAACATTTCTTTGTGGTTCTCCACCTCTGTCTCTGTGCGATTTTGCTTCATCACCCTCATCAAGCCCCCTTATCATCCATAGTGTTGAGAAAATGCCCGTCTAAAATATATAATGCACCAAGGCGTTAAAACTGCAGCCGAACTTTATATTTGGTAGCACATTTTCATTATTATTCCCTTCAATGTGGCAACTTTAGCCGGGAACAGGTTTTTTTTTTTTTTTTCACTAATCCTAGAGACAAAACACACGGAAAAATTAGCCACGCTTAAATGAAAGCGATAGTCCCATTCTTTATCGCATCACGGTAATTACAATGCGACCGTGCATGCTTACATGTGGCGCATTCCCCTTCGTCAGAAACAAGCTGGAACCTGTTTCTGGCGATTTGGTTTCCGCCGGTCGCACCAATACGATTCGCCTTCGTAGCACATTACCGCCGTTTACATGGACGCGATGCGCAAGAAATGCGACGCGTCACTTGTCGCATTCGTGTAAACGATGCTGTGGCCAACCTTGTTGGATGAGCTTGCGGACGCTGTTTCGTCGTGGCGGCAGCTGGTCTTGCCACCATCGCTCGAAGAACGCCGTCTCGGCCGACACGTACTTCCGGTCGCGGACTCTTGTGCAGTGCCGCCGTCACGGAGCTGTAGATCTCCTGCACGTCTGTCCCAAAAATGTCCCGAGGGATCTGTTCCTGCAGCTCACTGCCATATACTAACAGTCGCAAGCGTGCAGGCAGTCTACCAGCCTCATTCTAGCTGTTCTATAGCTATTCAGGCTCTCTGTTTATCACTTCGGTGAGAATTAACATCACCTAAAGTATGGCGTGCATGCTACGGCACCTAAAGTCGTAGGTACGGCGTATATATAGCGAATGGTTCACAAATTTACCAGCCTCGTTACTCTAAAAGAGCAAACGTACAGCTTTCTTGGTTGTTAGATGAGAATTCCAAAAAGTAACCAGGAATCTTTAAACGAATAAAAGACTGGAGTAACCTGTGTCATACAGTGTCAACACATTGCCACAACCGGTGGTATTATTCCTTCCATGTAGACCCTCGCTTTCAGTTCGTTTATTGCGATAGCAATTATATGGACACTCCAGGCGCATTTCTGCCGTCGGCGTCGCCGTCGCCGTGAGGTTCCGTATAAAGTCCAAGGGCGATAAAATCGTCGCCGCGCGCTGTATACTGTATGTGCAAGTGAATGCGTGCGAGGGTGCGATCGCACCTTTATCTCGCGCACGCAAGGAGGGAAAGCGGGAAGGAAGCGCTCGGTCTTCCGTCGCACGCAACGCTCGGGGGGAGGGTAGTGAGAGGGGGGAGGGGGCGAGTTCTGCTCCGGGCGGCCCGGGCGGGCGGGCCGCTGTTATCTTGAAAGCCATCTGCGTCGCGGACACAGTACGCCGGGCGCTGTTTTCGCGGCTTAGTAGTTGGCGTTGATGCCAGACGCAGCACAAAGGTTAATTCGCTCGCTGCTGCTGCCGCGCTTCCACACTCCAGTGTTTTGACAGCGAGTTTCCGCGGTCATCGAGCGAGATGTGTTCATGTTTGCTTGTGCGTGCGGGACACCATGCTTGTTTATTTAGTTAGGAAGGGAATATTTACAACTTTATACGGCCGATAAATCTACTATCCTTACTTCGTATAGCTGTCTACTAATTTGCTATCGCAATCGATGCTTCGCCTTTCGGGCGAAACTGCAACTTTTTTTAAACTATTTCTGTGCCGGCTCCTGTGATTCTTCGCTTCACTGATATATATACCGCGGTCTGCTCCAGACCACCGAGTTGCACTTTGCTCCTCGAAGAGATAAAGTATAGGACATGTGTCGAGTGAATTTCTGAACAACACTTTGCACTGTGGTGAACGCGGTTTAAATCATGGATCCGGGACCTCAAAAAGGTGCGATGTAATGCTAACGCACTTCCATCGCATTTGCCGCTAAATCGCCACTGAATCATTTTTTGTTTAAGCGTGCGGCGACCCGCTTTGCTCACATTCGTTGTAGATGACATCCGGCGTCTCGGTCCAGCCAACGTCGTTGTGGCTGTGGCACACTATGTGGACATTCAGCATATCCGGCCGTCCCACGAAGCAGTTCTGCGTGCAGTAAGTGAGGCGCAAACGAGCACGTCAAGGCCATAAATTGTGGCTCCCGTGCAGACATGGGAAAACGAGCTGGCTTCTTATGTTCCCCCAGGCATCGCTGTAATTCTGCTCGTTTTGGCCAGTGCTTTCTGTTTATTGTGTCTCTTTTTTGCAGAACACATGTATCTTACATGAATAATACGCGCTGTTGAGCTAGCTGGGGCTTAATTAATGCCTAAAACTAAACCGAAAAGAACACGGACAAATACGACAGGACAAGCGCTATGCCAACATCTATTATGGAAACGTTGACGTAGTACACAAATAAAAAAAAATGCATCGTTAGAACAGACCTGTATACTGACAAACCTATATAAGTGAGAAGAGTTCTAGATGGCAGGGGTTTTATGCCGGCCCGGAATGTATATACAAAATACAAAAGCAAACAGTGACGACTAAAGGTGAAAAATGAAAATGATGGGCCTGTGTGAGTATTTACAGCTCGCGCTGGAGAGGGGAGAGGGCACAAGAAGATACATACGAATAAAACAACAGACAATTTTCACATACACAAGCATGCGTATACGCTTTTGGTACTAAAGGACGTATTCCTTGTGTTTTCCAAGCTCTTGAGTTTATTTGTGACGTTTTAAGGTGTAATTGACAAAAAATATTAATTTTTGCACCCCAGTGGCACAAAATCACACCTAGCCAGAGGAGCAAGGCATGCTGCAACGGCGAGCATGGACGAGTGCTTCAAACCATATAAAAATGGCGCCAAGGGCCGCGGCCCCTAAAAAGACGTGCGTTGCGTTTACACGCCGCCTTAGCTGTTTTAGTCGATGTATTTGTTTTCTTTATTAAATAACGGGATTTTATATGCAAGATTTATTCGATATATCACGTGTTCGATAGTTGTCACTGCAAATTTTCCCAGTAAGGGAGCTGCTGTAGTGTATTGCGTCAGCGTGGCTGCATTGTGAATGTTCGTCCAAATTCACCCGTGTATTTCTATATGTTGTTGTGTCCCCACGGTGTGTGCGTGTGTGTGGGGGGCGATCATCATTGTCCCCGAATACGAAGTGGACAGTGATGAAAGCGAAGCAGGAAGGGCTCTTTTGAGCGCAATTTGCATCAGACCAGACAGACACCTTCAGTGAGATATCGCTCCCACCGGCCTTGCCCGCCTTGATAAGCCGCGGGTAGAGGCCACGCTGTGCAGCTACACATAGAGTAAAGAACGATCAAGAAAGCAAACTCAAGAAATGCGTTGGGATGAATAAAAAAGAAGGCGTGAAATGGTGTGCAATCTGGTGGAACCTTCCTAACCCTTGTAGTAAGTGCAGACACATATGAAACGACTTTTTTTTTTCTTTTCTCGAAATTACGTTTCTTTCTTTCTTATTTTTTTTATTTGATGTATTCTTATTATAAAACTGCTCATCAGATTGTGGTGAAACTTCTACAGCTTGAAGTACATTGTGCATGATGTTATAGTAGCAACCTAATTTTATCAAGTTCCGTTTAAAGACAGTTATGTGCGGTACGTATACCTGCCAATTTAAATGGTTATCATGTCCTTGGTTCTTGAGAAAAGGTAGGTTTTAGCCAGAAACTCTGGTCAAAATGTAGCTCATAATTGCAGCAACTGGTGCAGCTGCTGCGGCTGAAGAGCTGCAGCAGCTCTTTACTACAACATTTCGCATTAACATATACAGCATTGTTTAATATAGAAAGCGGCAACCAGAGTCACCCATTTATTTATTTCCATCTTTATTTATTGATGCGAAAGCAGCAAATTGAGCGAAAATGCCGGCGTCCTATCGTCTGGACAAGCGAAAAACGGCATCTAAATTTAACCCATTGGATGCGACGCCACGTCACGAGCGCGCCTCGACGGAGCAGAGCGGGAGAAAGGGAACACCTGCTGCCGCCGTAGCGCGCCAGATGTTGCGTGAGGAGAGAGGGCATTGCCGCGACGCCCGCGCCTCGCTCTCGGAAGCCTGCGTTACCCGCGCGTCTCTTGTCCGCGCAAGCTCTCACCGCGGTTCCGTAAGGCCACCTCAAAGCGCATCAAGCCGGCAAGCGTCTCAACGCGCTCGCTTGCCCGCGAGGAGTTCATAACCCGAAGGGCCGCTCAGCGGCGTTCAATTAGACATTGATGCTTTCGCATTCACAACTCATAAGAAGTGCTCAGGTGTCATCAGATTTATTTATTCATTTATTCCAGACATGTAAATACAATGAAATGCATAATGCCGCTTGGATATATCACATGGCTGCAGGAGATGGCGAAAAAAGTCGCGGTTATGCAGCTTGACATTGCTCCCATCCTTTAAATTAAATCGACAGTGGCGAAAGACTCGTAGAATAACCAACCAAACAGAGCGCCATTCATTATCCAAAATAATGATTACAAATATATGCAAGTCCTAAGATTAAACGAAAGTAATAGAACGAGTGTCTTAACAAAAAGAAAAGCACAGCACTGTGCGGAAAACACTAGTACAAGGAAAGTGTGTCACAGAAACATTTTCTTATTGTCCCTATATGAAATAATCTTTATTGGTAATTCAGTTAAATTAAACTTGTTTAGAGTTGGGGGCAGTAGCGCACCCAGAATCTGTGCCGGGGGGTTGACAGTTTGCCAATACCATTTACACAGCACTAATTTCAATTTATTCACGGTAAATTGTCAGAAAATGCGCTTTTTGCGAGTGTGCAGACGATTGTGCGTCTTACATCTTAGTTACAGTACTCAAATGCGCAAGGAAAGAAAAAGGGTGAAACGAAAGGGGGGGGGGAGGGGTTAAGTCGGCCTCAGGGGGGGGGAGGGGGGTTACAACCCCCGAACCCCCCCCCCCCCCGTCGGTGCGCCACTGGTTGGGGGCAACACATAATTTAGGGCTTGGCGAGCTTAATTAGTCCGCGGACGTGATACATGCCAATACTCATGATGTCGCGCTTTATAATGTATAGAATTTACTTCAAGGGTTCGCGTTTTCGAATAAGAATGCAATTCAGTGATGTATTTACATCTTATGTAACTGAAGAAGACGCATTTCATGACAGCACTTAATTTTTATGACACTGAAGCTTTTGTATTGTGGTTCAGAGGATGACAAGAACGGTATTTTAGCTATTGCTCCGAACGCACGTTTTGCAATATTGCTAGCCTATTAACATTTGTGGAAGTAGTATTTGCGCGAACTAAATGACAGTAGTTTATGTTTGATTCAAAAAGAGCCTGATATATTAATAGCTTAGTTTGTTTGGGCGACATATACTGCAATTTCCTCAAGATACCTACAGCTCAACCGAACCCGGTTTCTAGATCCACAATGCGCATATCGCATAGCAGGAAATCGTTAAAGACCTCCAGCGTTTTTACGTCCTTAATTATTTCTAGTCTTCTGTAGACAGAGTGTAACCGGAGTGTCCATCGAGAAGATAGAATTATTTGCCCTAAATAACATATCTTCTGTTTTGTTTGAGTCTATCTGTATATAGTACATTTCTCTGGAACCATATTTGAAATTTTTCTAACACCCGATTACACATTTGCAAAAATTTGTCAACGTCGGATCCCGAAAGAAATAAGCTCACGCCATCTATACTTAAATGACATGTTCTACCTCGCTGTTTATAGTATCGTTTGCCTTGTGTCATGACTTTCATCAACGGATGGCATATGAAATTACGCATACTCATCACCAAGTCTTCAAAAACAGCCATGACATTATATGTCTGTGGCTGCCGAGCCACTGCGGAATTGCTGGCAACGCCAGCGCAAATGAAACAGTGCGCATGGCTCACCAGCAAGAACGGCGCGTACACCAATACTGGTGTCGAGAACTGATGCAGCGCGGTGGCATCTTTACTCACTTGCAAGTAGCATTACACTTCGTCATTGAAATTCGCCGGATTTTACCAACTCACGATAAAATTCACTAAATCCTGGCATGCAGCTTTGCCTAGCCACCCGGGACGCCGTGAAAAAAAACTTTAGTGGGCCGCCTGGTATTGGTCACGGCATTCACGAACGCTGATTCATTCCTCATCGGAATGGCCAACAGCGCAGTATGCATCTCTTCCGTATGTGACGAGACTATGGAACACATTCTGTGCCACTGTCCAACCTATACTATAATCTCGACGACATGTTCTGCGTATGAGTCTTAGCCGCTTAGACGAGACACAGTTCTCGGAAGCTCAGACCCTGGGACTCTGGCCCTAGCCCTCAGTATGCACAAGGCCCCCAAAGCCCTAATGCGTTTTTTAAGGACAACCGGATTTGACGAGCGCTTCCGGGTGAACATTCATCGTGGACACCCACCGTGGTTGTTGCTTAATGGCTTTGGTGTTGCGCAGCTAAACACGAGGTCGCGGGACCAAATCCCGGCTGCGGCGGCCGTATTTCGATGGAGGCGAAATGCAAAAACGCCCGTGCACCGTGCAGTTTGTGCGCTTTAAAGAAACCCAGGTGGTCAAAATTAATCCGGAGCCCTCCACTACGGCGTGCCTCATAATCAGATCGTGGTTTTGGCACGTAATACCCCAGAATTTTTTTTTTGACATTGATCGTGAGTGAACATTCATCTGCGTATGCGCGCACAACGCTTTCCCTCTTATCTTTCTTTCCCCTTCCCCACGTGTATAACCACGGGCAGATAACCGGGCGAGACCGTGATTCACCTCCCCGCGTATAAATTATGTAATATATATATATATATATATATATATATATATAGTGAACGAGAAGAACGGAAACCGAGGTGCCCAATTTTTATTAGTCATATCATAAGAAGCCGACAAAGACACCAAGGGCACAATAGGGGAAATTACTTATATTTTGAATTACGTGTACTTGGTAATTGAATTCAAGAAATGACAAATTAAGGGAAAATGAAAATGGACCCACTTTCATTTTTCGTTAATTTGTCATTTCTTTAATTCAATTACCAAGTACAAGTAATTTCCCATATTGTGTCCTTGGTGTCTTTGTCGGCTTCTTATGATACGACTACCAGGGTGTTTCAGCGAGCACGTTCAAAAAATTTTTAATGTTGGCGCTGTGGCAGATAGCATAAAATTCTAGTCGATGAGCTGGTCTACTCGAAGAGGCAAACATTACTTGCACAAAAAATTGAAATGCATAATTCACAAAAACATTTCATAATTCCATAAATCATTTCATAACCCCATATACTAGCCGCCGTCTGTTGGGCGGCAGACCGCGACGCCCAGCCGACAACGAGCAGACGACGAGGGGAGCAGCAACACGTACGTAGTGATTACTGATGGTATTGGTTGACGACTTCAAAATTTTTGTTCTCGCTTCAAACAAAATTTACTCGAATAAAAAGTTCTAAATCACAAGCTAAGAGGTCGGTGCGCATATTGATGTTTGCAGGTGTCTTTCTATAAAAATGTATGCCTTAAAAATTTCAAATTATTTTTAGCATACACCATAGCAACATGCAAAAAGGAAGAAAAATTATTGTAGGTGAAAATTTTGTGCAGTTTATGCGAAAAAATTTCTGAAAACACGACATTTTTTGCTTTTTTACTGAGCCAAATAAACGCGATAAATTCTGAAATGCATTCAGTTATCACAATATATGAAAGAAGGATGCCCCTAGAATGCTCTAAAATAAAATTTGTTGTTGCACCTAGTTTCAGACTTGAATAAAAAAAATTTACCTCCAACCAACTATTGCTTCTTTGCGGAAACTTTAAAGAGCGCTCACATGATCAAACATTTTTTTTTTTTCGACTAAAATACTTTGGTGAAACCTTATGAACCCAAAAGCCATCTAGCCCAATTTTTTCAAGAAAATCAACGATGGTCGCTTTTTGGGCTGGGACGTTTCGCGTGGAATGACCCAGATACAATAATATGTAACGTAATATGTAATATATACTGTAACGATGTAACGGCGCACCGACGGGGGGGGGGGGGGGATTCGGGGGCTCTAACGTCCCCCCCCCCCTGAGGCCAAGTGAAACACCCCCCCCCCCTCTAATGTTTAACCCCCTTTTCTTTCCTTGCGCCTTTCAGTACTACAACTAAGATGTACGTATAAGACGCGCAATCGTCTGCACACTGGCAAACTTGCACAAAAAGCGCATTTTTTGACAATTTCTCGTGAAGAAATTGAAATTAATGCTGTTTAGATGGTATTGGCAAACTAAGGCAAACTGTCAACCCCCCCCCCCCCCCCCCTGGCAGAGATCCTGGGTGCGCTACTGGTAACGATTCCATTCCGATACCGTTTCTTGTCGCGCTTCATCAGTGGTCAGAGCGGCGCTCTGCCCGTGCTATCAACGGGATTAGCCGGCCGTGAATGGTGGATGATAAGAGAGGCATCGTATCTTTGGAATCGAGCGGAAGGAATCGGTACATTACACCGGCTCTGGTTTCCATGTAGATACAGAACCTCATTTGCGAAAAATTTAGGTATATCTAACATTATAGCCACAGAGTCTGCACCTCCACTACCAGTATAGAACAATGGGGCAAAGCTATAGGCAGAAAAGCCAGAGTTGCCGAAATTTTCATACTGGGCGAGCACACATGCGATAGGCTGCTAATAGGGCGACTGCGCATACCTGATCAACCTTGTTGCTTTGTCCATATACAGCTTATCAACCGCATGCACACATTTTGTAGCGTGCGCACGCCAAGCGAATTTATGACACGCCGAGCGAGCCACTTGACTGTTTCTGTATATACTTGCAGAATAATTGGAGGGGGGGGGGGGGGGGAGAAATTTCAGAAAAACAATAAAGAGATATATACGTATAGACCTTTAGAGAAAATACGAGCAAAGATCCCTTGCTTACATCAAAGGACAGGCGGATGGCATGTAAACCTTCTATAGGACAAACAGGTAAAAATTAGGGTAGGTATTAATTAGTACACTGCGTGAATGTCACTTGCCAATGAGAAAAACTCGATATCATCCGCATCAACCTAAGTGTGCACAACTTTTATGGCATGCTATGGAGCTCACAAAGTATTAACTTAATGCCACGGAGAATGGACGGCCTTTTGAAGAACCCAATTGGCTGCGCTTGTATCTAATTACTTTAGAGGCCGCATTGAAAGCGATAAGATTTTCCGCTACTTGAATATTCTGAAATTTATGGTAAATGGGAAAGTTAGGAACTCGCCGTCCCTTGATTAAGATATCGCGTATTCGACGCTATAGTAGGCTTTTGAAATGCCAATTGCGACAAGCATGGCACGTTGCTCTTGGAGCCGCGCAAGTTGTATACGACTTTCGCGGTTATATATGAGGCCGTCATATTGAAGACCAAGGACTGAAACCAATTTAACTGGGGCTCAGCAATGTACTCTCATTAATAAAATCCATAACGCGGACATGTCAAGCCCTTGGCTATTAACTTTAATTTGGAGTTAGCCGGATATTGTCTACTTGGAGACCTTTCAATCGCGATCGATCCCGATCAGGACCAAATTTCTCCATCGCCATCGGCTCCTTTGCGTAAGCTGCGGAAGGGATCCAATCACAATCGAGGAATTCGATCTCGATCGGGCTTGATCGCGAAAGTGCTCCGTGTGACTGGAGTATTAGATATGTCCGTCAAGCGCATTTTTAAGCACATTCTCAGGAGTTTTCTATGACAACGGAAGCAATGTAATTTTTGCAGAATAATTGTATACTACCTAGAAGGTCACTTTCAACATTGCCGAAGTGAAATCATTGGTGTCACTTCGGCCATGTTGGACAGCGCAGTACTTCAACGCACTGCGCTGCCGGACAGCGCAGTAAGGAAAAATTCTGATCGCATTTCTGCTTTGGGAAACCCAAGGAATCTTCCGGTTTTCCTCTATTAACATTGCTCTCACAAAAAGAAAAGGAAAGTTGGTGATGCAGAGTATGTATATTTCCGGATTTCCAGTCACGAAAGCAAGTGAGGTGAAGTGAAATGAGGGAGGGACAAATGAAGATGTACGTCCTTGTAGTACGCATCCCTAACGCTTTGTCCGCGTTTTCTCGAACATAATTAACTTAAAGGAACTGCGAATCACAGATTAATCATCGAGGAAACTTTTCAACAAAATATTGGTCCTGTACGTTTGCGTTTTATTTTCGGCCAAGTACTGCGATTCTAACGTGTGGAATAGAGTTGCTATATATGGCTCCCGCAGGGAGCCAGAGTTGGGCCTCTGTTTTCCATTCGCATGCCATTCGCCAAGCGCGGTCACGTGCAACTCTAAATTACTGCAGAGAAGCCGACCTACCGCGACGCTGTTCCTCCTTTTGGCCTCGTGAACTCCAGTGCCATCGCCATCTGCGCGGCACATTTGATTTTGTCTTAAGACGCGGCAGCTTTTGCGCGGGTGCATTATTAAGACGAAAGCGTTACATGTCTCGTTTTGAGGTGACTGAAAAAGTAGAGCCAAAATCGGTAAAAAAATATGTACAAAAAATCAATAACCCAATAAGATCATTAGAAACCCCATAACATTATATATCAATCGATAGGTAATTACATGAGAAATATAGAGAGCCATAAATGATCATGATAGTCATTAAATAAATTATTTTATTGAGCATGACAAAGCGGAAAAATGGGTAAAAAACCCCAAATTGGCAAAGAATCGAGAATTAACGATGGTAATGGGTGCAAGTACGGTAATGTTAGCAACGATAATGATAGTAGAATATAATAATGACTGAATAATGAGCATGACTCAGCAAAAATGACAATGACTCCGCGAAAAAAGCTTGACACTCAAAAACCACTGGAATGGGTTCGGACGTGGGTACTAAGTGAAGGAAACACTAAAGGATGATGGTAGAATTCATAGTCATGAGCATCACTCAGCAAAAATGACAATGACTCAGCGAAAAAGATAAACACTCAAAAACCACTGAAATGGGTTCGGACGGGCGTACTAAGTGAAGGAAACACTAAAGGATGGGGGTAGTATAGTCGTGACCATGACTCAGCAATTAAGAGTGAATCAAGGTGTTATGGAGTGGGGGAGTGACTTGCAAAAATATATGTGACTTGAGGGTCCAAGTGAGAGTGACTAAACAAAAAAACGTGCTGAGTTACGGTTCGAGTTTGGTGAATCATAGGAAGGGTGACTTGCAAAAAACATTATGACTTGCAAAATGACTTCAAAATACGGGTTCAGAGAGACGATGGCTCAGCAAAACAAAAAAGTGCTGAGTCACGGTCCGAGTTTGGTGAATAAAGGATGACTTGCAGAAATGACTTTGCAAAATGCGTAAAAAATGTGAATAATGAAAACAAAGTAAATGCCAAAAGAAATTTCACAAAGCGTAAAAGTGCTCGTCGTGCCATTGAGTTAGCGGCGCTTTGGCTTTCGCCTTCGAGTCGTCTTAGTTGTAGTGTAATAAGGGACCCCTACTAATATGTGCGAATCGCGTAACGTCTTTCTGTTCAGTTCTGTGCCTATTACATGCGTTACCAGTATGACAAGTCGCGGCACCTGTCAATGAGACCAAACAAAGCAAACAAAACAAGAGCGCGTGAGAGCTGACGCGAGCAGACGATAATACGAAACAAACGGTCCGGCTGCACCACATACGAGTACGCATTGAGCCGTCGGGCGGGTCCGCATCATAGAGTTTCTCACTATAACACCTAGAGGGTAATCTGGCGCCACCGTCTATGCGAGTCCGAGTACGCTCTTGAACGCAGCCCCTGTGCGAATGAGAGGTGGCTTCACTGCACAAATTTGGATTGCAAGATGGCGGACCTATGCCCAACTCTGGCTCTCTGCGGGAGCTATATACAGTAACTCTAGTGGGGAATTGCGCGGAGAGCATCCTGCGGCAAGACGCAGCTAACGATTGTTCGTGCGAGAGAGGGCGAGAGTATGCGCGGCAGGGAAGCCAACAAAGAGCCCTTGAAAGCTTGAGTTTTTAAAACACAAGGAGAGATTTATACCGGAACCGTAAAAGCCGTTATTTTATACTTTGCGTTTGGTTTCGTCCTGTACCTATTCTTTATCTTCTCTGTGTTTCTTTCTTTTTTTTTCCAGACCCTATTAAAGTAACCAGCGCCATTTCTCCAAGGTATGAAATTTATCTCGGAAACTGCGTCACATGATTGCAGAAACAGCTTGCAGATAGCCAAGCATACACGCAGCCTTTAGAAATAAACACTCGTTATACTTATTGCGCTGGCGACAAAAAGTTCGTTGCTCTACTCATGATGATTATCAAATTGTCAACTACGCTAAAATCAATTTAGAGAATAGGAATAATGAGAAGCGAACCCAATCAGTCATTTTTTACCGATTGAAAAAAAAAGGGAAAAAAAAAACATTTTCAGAACCCACAAGAAATTGCAGAATGACTGCTAAGAGGTCGAAAAGCCTTTTACAGCAGGTGGCAAGATGTCGGGGGAGAGAAGTATCTGATGTAATTTTGAGCTCTGTACTTACTGAGAGGGTCGATACGACAGAGTGAATGGAACTCGCCTCGTAAGTGCACGATGACGCCGCGTCTTCTTCGACGACCTTTTCTGTGATAGTCATTTGCCCCATAGTGAGCAGCACACAAATTATACTCCACAACTTGAACCAAGAAAATAACATTAATTTCTGCAACATTGTTTTGCACCTTATCATGACGAACAAACAAAGCGGCAGTCACTGCGCACAGCAGTACCGTTCTGCAAAGACGATGACTGTGCCAGCTTCGGCGCGATTTCCTGTAGCAGGTTTCATATTGCTCATATCGTTGCCGTGGGCTTATACAGCTACCTATGACGTAAATGTGAAATGCAAGCCTAAGCAGTCGTTAGAAATAACTCAGAGCAAAATGCACTTTATAAAATAGAAAATATATGTGTCTTCAACTTCGCAGATTTCTTCGCACACGCCGAGCAGTAAAAAGCTGTTACAATTAAACCTGTATGTAGCACATAAAAAATAAATGAATTCCATAGAAGTGGCCCTCTTTCTGTTTATAGAAAGTTATCGTAGCCTTTCTGTACGCTGTGCGTACACTAGAGGCAATGTCCACAGGTGTCGAAAAGTATTTTAAACGGGAAGATCCGTGCATTAGCCGCGCACAGCGAAAAACTGAAAACATATTTTTGTCGCCAGGGGGCGAGCAAGGTTTTACCGGAAGTTCTCGACTTGACGCTAGGTCCGCACTGATCCAGCCTTTTCCTATTCTTCTAGCTGCCACGAGCGGTGAGTGTGTTAGGTGCGTGATATATTTTTTACGATAATAGAGAGTTCTGCCCAAATTTAATTGAAAATTGGATTAAGTGAGCATTTATGAATGTTATATGAGGTGTTCAGCAGTGCAACGTTGAGATGTTATGGCCTTTTGGTGTTTTTAAAAGTACATGACCGGTTTCTTGAGCTGCTTAAGCCTAACAGTGTCTTGGTTCAAAACGTGTTCAACAAGGTTGTATTCGAGTACTCTAACATATGATCGTCGCTTCGCTCCATGTATTTACTGTTGTTGCATTTTCTCCTAACGTTTTTGCAGTTATTTAGCAAGAGAAAACTAGCTACTTTTTAAGTTGGTGGCAATTGTGCTTGGCGACTGGCACCTGCCATTGGCATGTGGGTGACCACGTTGTCCGTGCCGGCGTCTGGGTAATATTGGGCATTCTTTCACAGCTCAAAATGACGGACTGCTGGGATGATCCTGCGCCTACTACGGTGACAGTTGTTCCTACGGAGCAACTGGAAACAAAACTTTTTGGACGTTGGAGCTCAAGCGATGTGCAAGTCAGCGATATCGGTCTCACTGTAAGTGCTGTCTGCGTATGATCAAGTCTACCACCCTCTGCTTGTGCTGTATTTTGTTAACGAGGCCTTGTGCAAGGGAGAACTGTTGTGATCACCAGTTATTGTCGCTCTGTACACATTGTGTATGCTTTTATTAAGCGCCGTTTGACGTGTTTCCAACGTGACTCGGGAATTTGTGCACATTCCTTAAATTTCGAATTTTTTATATGTTGGCTAGAATGCGGACGGATCCGAGTGAGCGAGCTCGAGTGGATCCTAGGGCTGCGAGTCTAGAGTGAGCCCGGCTGAGCAGAATTATGCTGAGTGAGCTCTAAGCAAAAAATAAATTCTGTGAGTTTCATTTTGCCGACCTATGCAATGCTCTTCGCTTGCGCCCCGACTACTCACACTCGCCCCCAGCTGCCGTAAGCAATTGCAATATGCAACTTGCGTATTGTAACCAGTTAACGTAGGCCTGCAGATACTCGTGTCACGCATTAAAAGGAGTGCTAGTCGGCATAATTGTACTCTCTACAAACTGTCGTGCGTAAGTGGACATAACGGCACATGTTAAGCAAGCAAGAGTGTGTTGAATGAAACAAGACGAGAACGGCAAATACGAGAAATGTCTGTCGTTCTTGCAGTCGTTTGCATTTCATCTGCTGGTTCTACACTGCATTGCTGACTAGCTCAAGATTAGCCTCCATAATCATGTTCAGTTGAGGTTAGCCTTTGAATTTAGTGTTAAGGCCTGGTAGGGCTCGTATTCTCTGCATTCCACTTAGTAAAGTGAAACAAATGACAGCTTCTGCATTTGCTGTTTTTGTGCAGGACTACATTGCAGTGAAGGAGAAACATGCCAAGTACTTGCCCCACTCCTCTGGACGTTATGCATCCAAGAGGTTCCGCAAGGCCCAGTGCCCCATTGTGGAGCGTCTGACCAACTCCATGATGATGCACGGCCGCAACAATGGCAAGAAGCTGCTTTCAGTGAAGATTGTCAAGCACTCCTTCGAGATCATACACCTTCTTACTGGAGAGGTCTGGCATCATTACTCGTAGTCCCACTTCCAAGTCAAATGTCATATTTGTAACAAATAATGGCTTTACAGGTGCATGGGGTTACCGGAGAGGGTCATATAGTCTGCAAAGTCCTGTTGGCAAACTGCGCATGCAACTAATGAGCAAAATTTTCTTCTTGATGGCAATGAAATATTGTCGCTGATTGCCAGTTCCTTTTCAGTGACAAAATTTCATTGCTAATGCAGCCATCCATGACCTATTTCTTTTCCATAAAACACATCACTGCAGCTTCTCTGTTGTGCCTCGTGTTGCGTCTGCCTCATTAGAAATCGCAGCAGAGAAGCTTTACTGATGCCACTTGGGCTAGACTTGCCAAATATGGCTAAGAGAACTACTTGTGTATCTATTTGTGCATGTTTTTACATGTGGTGCTCTTGGCTATTGTTCAAGTCAGGTTAAAAATAACTAGGTTGTACATTTTTATTCAAGTCTGTTATGCGAGTAACATCAGCATGCTGGATAAGGATAGCTTGTAATGAAACAGCTGTGATGTCAGTTACGCTTCTTGTTGCTTGTAAGCTTAATGTGTCCTCAAATTGGCACATGGAGGAGTAGAAGGCACTTTGTTGCATTGAGTGATGAAAGTGTCAGCTGCAAATCTGTCGGTGTGTGGACAAGTGGGTAATGTGTGATTCTGTGTTTGTTGGTACAGAACCCTTTGCAGGTGGTGGTGAACGCTATCATCAACAGTGGACCACGTGAGGACTCTACGCGCATTGGGCGTGCTGGCACAGTGCGTCGTCAGGCCGTGGATGTGTCGCCGCTGCGCCGGGTGAACCAGGCCATCTGGCTGCTGTGCACAGGTGCCCGTGAGAGTGCTTTCCGCAACATCAAAACCATTGCAGAGTGCTTGGCTGATGAGCTCATCAATGCAGCCAAGGTGAGTCACTTAACGCTGAAATATGCATATGCCACATGGGTGCAGAATGACAGTAGGTGCCCGAATTTCTTGCATCTAAATGCCAATAAAATAGGGTTGGCAAAGTTTTCAAAGTACCTGTTTCTTCTGCGAACTATCTTCACATTTGTCGGCGTGCATAACCTTGACTTGCACATTGCTGAACTGGGGCGCCTTTTCCCTTTGTGTCAGTGGCATCTGTTAGAAAGGTGTTTGTTGATGTAGGAGCTTCACTCTATAATTGCAGCATTTATTTAATTGCTTAAAAGGGATGTGTAGCGCCAGCACAAATGCGTTTAAAGAGCCCTAAACCACCTCTGTTTTTTTTTTTTTTTTTCATAATTTAAATAAATATGCACATCATGTGCAGTGTATTGGGACGTTCATCTTTTGTGAGAATGGCAGGGCTATGTGCCACGGGAAAGCCACAACTTCAAAAAACAATCCCGTGCTCCTCTTCACGGGCTTTTCTGGTCATTTTGCATGTCATGGCACCAGCAGGGTGATCTCACCAGGGTAAAAACTTATTCGGTAGAGAATAGCACTAACATGGAGAAAGCTGCCTGTGTGTTCTGCGAAGGGAGTCTAGCGCAGAGGTCCATTAGGGCGAACTATGGAAGAGTCTTTCTTGTCTGTTGATGCGACCTGTTGCTCTTGCTGCACTGCATGGAGTTGGTGAGAGCGCCAGAGGGGAGGGTAGTGAAGCTAGCAAGAAAACGCAGTGACCACTAACTTGTTCATCGAATGCCTGTAACTTTTAACAATTATTATTTCGTCATTGGCTTGAATGCCAGTATGCTGCCATTATCACTGGGATTATCCTCTTGGTGCTGTGTGTAAGAAAAAAAAACATGGAGCATTACAAAATGCAGGCGGTGCTTGAACAAATTGTCTTTGATTTACGAGCGCATAATTGTGTTTTTGGAGTAGTGGTTTAGAAGCAAAGGTTGCACACATCGTAGACAGCATTATAGTGTAATGGCAGCTCGCTATTTATGAGCTTAGCATTTGTGTGAAATGACACAATGTGTGTGTTGTGTCCTTTTTTTTTTTCATATTTTTCTGCTAAAGAGGAGTCGGCATATCAAGTTTGCTTTCATTGCAAGAGTCTTGCAACCTGCTGTAAAATTGTATGAAGAAGCGTGTTTTTTGCTCTTTATATCTTTTTGATGCTAGATGCATTTGAAAACTTGCAGGATATTGTTAGTGTGATGTCAAGGCATTCTACAACTTAAAATGTTGCACTGCCCCATTGCTATTTCTTAGAGATACAGCAAATCGGTTCAGACGGGGTGCAGTATGTTGAAGCTTGTTTTCATTCTTTTGGTGCACAAATGTTGAGTACTGGAAGAGAAAACAATGAACTTCCCTCCTTTTTTTTTTTTTTTTTTTAATGCTTTGTCCTCGCAACAGCACCGGTACATCAATATGACATCATGGTTTTCAAGTATTTTTTTGTATTGGGCCAGTTTTAACACTGAAAAAACTCATAAGTATTTCTAGGTTTTCATGCCATTGCATCATTTATTCTTAGGTTGAGTCCTCGGTTTGTTTAGATCAATGTAATCTATCCGTGAACAATTGCCTAAACTGAAGGGAATGCTAACTAAATCCGTGACATCATGAACAGCTGGTACAGGACCTTCAATAGGGGGTCCCCCCACTCATTTTTCGTTTGTGTTTTCTGGCGTTCCAAGTCCCTTCCACTTATCGCAAGAGTGAGCTTTTTGGCATCCTGGAAATGTGATTTACTCATACAGTTAACTTATGCTCCTCTTTGGTATTGCCTTTAGGATAAGTGGCATTGTCATAATGCTAGATATTTGCATAATGTGGTTTTCTCCTTTGTGTTGCTATAGAGCATCTGAAAATTGTACTGTTCTGTAACCTGGCGGCCTCCAACAAAACCCTGAAGTAAATGTCAGCAATGACTTGCTCCGGCACTCTTATTGGGTGTGGGGCTGTCTATAGCAACACATCTATGAGCTGCAAGAATACTGATGCATAAATTTTTCATTTGCTCACCTGACCTTTATTTTGCAGGGCTCGTCAAACAGCTACGCGATCAAGAAGAAAGACGAGCTCGAGCGTGTGGCCAAGTCCAACCGTTAAGGGCAGCATGGTATTATCCTGTGGGGAATAAAAAAATGCAGTTGCTGCTCCAGGCTTTCATCTTTCGGCTCACTTCTTCTAAGTTCTCTGTGCATTTGCAACTTACAAAATCAATTGCAGCTGTGGCTTGGTGGTCTCATGTGCCATCATGTCTTCGCTAGCTTGAGCTTACTGCATTGTCTTGCATTAAGCTCAAGCCTGGTACTAGAGTTGCATACAGTATCACGGCAGCCACATTTCGATGGGGGCGAAATGCAAAAACACCTGTGTACTTAGATGCACATTAAAGAACCCCAGGTGGTCCAAATTTCCGGAGTGCCCCACTATGGTGTGCCTCATAATCAGTTCGTGGTTTTGGCACGTAAAACCCCATAGTTTAATTTTAAGAGTTGCACACACTCGACTTGTTTACACTTTCTTGTGCCATATATCAGCAAATAACTGGGGGAAAAATTAGTGGCTCACTGTGGTTACTAAACCAGTTGCAAACCATTGTGCAAGAATGCATTTGTTTAGTCCAGAAATAAACAGGAAATTGGTATGTTACCATTTGGTAGCATCATGCCGTAATGTAGTGCAAATCTATGCTCGTAACTCGTTGGGTATGCACTGATAAGTGCCAGTAGCTGTTTATAGCCAGCTCCAGCATTCAACTAACAAATTATGAGCCAATCTATGTTGCCATTGAAGAATGCGTTTGTTTTTGGAGGTGCTTATTTTTGGCACTATGCGTTACGAGAGATGCTGTGGGTTTTATGGGTGGAGTATGATGGGGGGGGGGGGGGGAATTATTTATTCATTTAGTTTGCAGACTCTACAGAGTTTCGAACTGGTCCTTGAAGTGGCACTCGTAATAGTACTGGTCTGTGTTGGATGCTAACCCCAGATATAGCTGCATTATCTTTGGGGTTGGCACGCAAAATCAAGGTAAGTTCCCAGATAATGCTCAACGTATTAAACACGTTCAATGTTGCCAGTTTTGGCTACTTTTGAAGGCTCGTGGCGGGAAAATTTTCGGGTTGGCTACTTTTACAAGCAAGATTTTTCTTGGACTACAGACAAAATATTACAAATAAATGGCATAATTCGCTGTACTTTGTGCGAACTCTTATGACATGCACGATGTGCAACGACCATCCTCGCCATGTGTATTTGGAAGGGAGGATGCAACCGTTGAAGTTCTTTTAACAGGAACACCTTCTGGCTCATTTCATGGAATGTCTCCATTTGTAGTTGATTGCTCAGAAAATTATTGGGTTGAAACAAGTTTTATTACAATTCAGTGATGAATTTGAGTAAACACATGTTTGAACACATCGATTAATGACGATAAAAACTACTAGAGCACTTAATATCAAATCCTGACTAGTATATGATATCCCCTTGCAAAGTTGAGATATGGCACAGGGTTACATTGACGAATGACTATAAAAAGAGCCAGAACTGTGCAAACGACATATTCGCTGGTGCTCGAGTTCAGAGACAACTATATGCGTTTACTTAATCATTTACACAAGGATTAAATTTAAATTGCACATTTACCAGGTTTAAATTGAGCCCCAAAGTCGTATTTTAAATGTTGAAGGGCACTAAACATAACAGCTCCAGAAGGAGTTCATAATCGGCTACAGCAGTGTTTTCTTAAGTGATTGGCCATGGAGGAAGGAAAATATAGGAGGGAGCATACCGCAACGCGATTGTCGCTGACTGTGGTGGCCCGACACGCAATAAAAACGTCGCAGCACAGAGGATACGTCGGAGAGCGCGGTAGGTTTTAGTACTCCCGGTTGATTTTTGTTTTTCAATGTCCATTTGAAACTCGTGAAATAAACAAAACAAGGAACAATCTGTTTCCTTCCTGCGTGCGAGCAGTTGCCGGCCGAGTGCGTACTGAATAAAAACTACCGGTAACCAAACGTCTCTGCAAATCTCTCTGTGATCTCGACGCAAGAGGTCACGTGTTGGGCCACCACTGCTGGCTTCACGAAGCGTTCGCTTGCCAAGGCTGACTGCGTGATGGAATGCTCCCTCCTATATTTTTCTTCCTCCATGATGGCGGCAGCCTGGCCACATTTTTGGCTACTTTTCATGATTTCTTGGCTATTTTTCACTTTTTGGACCTGGCAAACCTGAACACATTGGACTCCGTTGATTAAGAGGAGATAGCCAAATCAGGACATTTGAGGAAAAAGGCCAAATCCTAAAACCGCTAACGTGTCATATGTTACTAAGTGGTCACGAACATAAATGTGAGTGGCTCATTTTCGTGAAAAGCTACCTTTTTAAACAAAGGTTGTTGCATGTATTTCTAATTGCTGCCTTCACGTATAACTTTACAGAATGCCTATAGCTGTGAGTCAGCTAGAAACACAAAAGTAAACTTTCGACCTCTGGCAAGAGAAGGCTGAAAGTTGCACACTATCGCACCATGTTAAGATATGGTCATGAATTCGAAGGCTTCACCTGTATAAGGAGACGTGTACATTTCTAAATGATGACCATGGGTCAGTCTTTTATTGCTCCTTTTGTACACAATTTTAATGTTTAGGCATAAGAAGTGTTCGCAAAAGAAAACTTTAAAGAAAGATGATGAGCGCCCGTGCTACTACCTTGATGGAGAATTTGCAGGCACTGCTCCCTGGAGAAAAGATCCTGAACTAGCAACACTGAAAAAAAGCTAGATTGCCAAACGGCCGCTCTACACGTTAGTTAAAAAGGTACCAGCCTGCGTGTCTCGGAGGCTGGGTAGAATGCAGTATATAACCAGATGATAATGCCACCCCATAGAGGGTTAATTCGACCCTGAAGGACTGACAAACTTGATCGAATTATCCGGCAGGTCGAATTCAATGAGATGCAGAAAATACGACAAAACTTGCTGCCGTTTCATTTGCTCGAATCGAACGTGCACCCGCTTTCTATGTGTTCAAAGCAGAAAACTAACATCACAATGATATTAAAGCTCCTAAACAATGTAGAAATCTAATGTGCACCTGATTTTTTAGCAAGAAAAATGGGCTAGGGTCTAATACGTGTTGCACAGTGGTAGCCGGTTTCTTAAGCTCCACTTTGCTGCAGTACAGTTGTGTTATGTGGTAAAGCATACAAACGCTGTAGATGTGGTTTTGCTTTCATATTCGATTGCATTGCACAGGCAATTAGCGGACCAATTTTCCTTGGGGGAAAAAATGGCACCATGGGAGTCTGGCGCATGCATGCTGACTGAAGTTCGAATTATCTGGCAAATAGCAATTTTATGATCGAAATAACAAAAGTTTGGGCCTATAGAAATGCATGGGTGCCAGCCAGGATTTTTGGTAACGATCGAATTCACTAAAGTCTACTGTACACCAAATTACAAAGGCAAAACACGGTCAGTCATGACATAGCAGCATCTGGGCAAGCTTCTTGGAATAGAGAGGGCTAACACCAGCTGTCATTTCATAGTTCAATTCTATTGCCAAAGCAATTCTTAGCTTATGGAAAGTTACTGCACTATTATTTTGAGTCTGCACAGTCACTTAACTTGGGTGGCCCCTTAAGGTTGCATGGCCTATAACTAATTGAAATTTGTGATACGGTGCATGCCCCTTTAAATGAAAAAATCTGAAGAAAAAGAAATTGGGGGGCAGAAACCATAGACGATGATTGTCAATGTGAGGGAATAGCCAAATATTTCTATAAAGCTCACTGGGCTTTTTAAAAGAATGATATGCTTGAAGGCGTATATTGTTTGCAATGAGGATATTTAGGTAGCATTTGTTTTTCCATTATGTAACTTCGAAGGGAATGGAGCCGTTAACCAGCACACCTCTAGTGGCAGTATAGATCGCTATACATACAAGCCAATTTGTCATATGTGCGCAGAGTTGGCGGTAACGCGTTATAAGTAGCGGCATTACCGAGGATGCATTAATAAAAAATGTACTAAGTAAACATCCAGTACATCTCTTGAGTGCCTATTGTGCACGCGGTTGTATTTAAAAGTGAGGCAAGCTGTCCGATGCCAACTCTGATATGCAACTATTGCTTAAGTTCAACAGCAGGTAGTAATTCATAGAAAGTTGTTTGTCTAATAATTTAGGCACTGTTAATGAACTTTGCTTTCAAATTAAATTTTGTTTTATTCTATGTGCGACTGCGAGACTGCGTTTCTGGTTAATCCTGAGCGAGTGAGGCTGACTATCAAGCACCTTCACATGAGCACTTGCAGTTTTTCTGGTACAAAACTTCTGCTAAGACCCACTGTCTAAAATTTCTGAGAATGGACTAATGAGAAAGTAATGTCCATTACTTTCTTTTGGTAACAGTAATGCATTACCTTAATTTGCTAGTAACTGAGGGTGATAATACATTCTTTTTATTTGGACGTAACATATTTTGTTACTTTTTTTTTTCGGTAACGCCTACAACACTGTGGGTTGTCTCCAGCAGCAAGAGTGCGGGCGTGGAAGGTGACCGCCATCATATCCTGCCACAGAGGGAGAGGGCAGCAGGAGAAGCGGAGGGCTGTCCTTCCTGAGTGCTCCACCACAGCATCTAAATCTTAAAACGCCGCAAAGCTCCTGTGGGATAGCATGTGCATCTCAGAAAGCTATAATAGTTGGCATTTGGTGATGAGTGCAACCTGCAACTCGCAAAGGAACCTCCCAATTTGCAGCAGTCAAATGATTGCAAGTCAGACTTGTGAACGTTAGCTTAATGCAAATAGGGAGGTTCCCTTCCGTGATGTCCTGTGATATTCACTATAACCAAGCTCGCATATAAGTCCTGAAACATGCCATATCAATAAGTCTAGCATCAAGTCCACTCTCTTGATCTTGAAAGAGAACTTAAGATGTCTGCTTTTTTTGAGGTGGTTGTAATGACGGAGCAAGAGTACAGTAATAAAAATTAAATATAAAAATAAATTAAATAAAATTAAACTTCAGTCAACCAAGAGAACAGGCTGGCTTCAGGAAGGGATATTCTACGATGGACCATATCCATGCCATCAATCAGGTAATCGAGAAATCTGCGGAGTACAATCAACCTCTCTATATGGCTTTCATAGATTATGAAAAGGCATTCGATTCAGTAGAGATATCAGCAGTCATAGAGGCATTGCGTAATCAAGGAGTGGAGGAGGCATACGTGAATATCTTGGCAAATATCTACAATGATTCCACAGCTACCTTGGTTCTCCACAAGAAAAGTAGAAAGATACCCATCAAGAAAGGGGTCAGGCAAGGAGACACAATTTCTCCAATGCTATTCACTGCATGCTTAGAAGAAGTATTCAAGCTCTTAGACTGGGAAGGATTAGGAGTGAGGATCGATGGTGAATATCTCAGCAATCTTCGGTTTGCAGATGACATTGTTCTATTGAGCAACAATGGAGAGGAATTACAACAAATGATTGAGGACCTTCATCGAGAAAGTGCAAGAATTGGGTTGAAGATGAATATGCAGAAGACAAAAATAATGTTCAATAGCCTGGCAAGGGAACAAGAATTCAGGATCGCCAGTCAGCCTCTAGAATCTGTAAAGGAATATGTTTATCTAGGTCAATTACTCACAGGGGACCCTGATCATGAGAAAGAAATTTACAGAAGAATAAAATTAGGTTGGAGTGCATACGGCAGGCACTGCCAAATCCTGACTGGGAGCTTACCACTGTCGTTGAAAAGAAAAGTGTACAATCATTGCATTCTACCGGTGCTAACATACGGGGCAGAAACTTGGAGGTTAACAAAGAAGCTCGAGAACAAGTTAAGGACCGCACAAAGAGCAATGGAACGAAAAATCTTAGGAGTAACGTTAAGAGACAGGAAGAGAGCGGTGTGGATCAGAGAACAAACGGGGGTAGACGATATTCTAGTTGACATTAAGCGGAAGAAATGGAGCTGGGCAGGCCATGTAATGCGTAGGATGGATAACCGGTGGACCATTAGGGTTACAGAATGGATACCAAGAGAAGAGAAGCGCAGTCGAGGACGGCAGAAAGTCAGGTGGGATGATGAGGTTAGGAAATTCGCAGGCGCAAGTTGGAATACGCTAGCGCAAGACAGGGGTAATTGGAGATCGCAGGGAGAGGCCTTCGTCCTGCAGTGGACATAAATATAGGCTGATGATGATGATGATAATTTGAGACTTCCTTTAATCTATAATCTGGTTGCTTAATGAATGCATCAAGTCGCAGCCATCACAAAACATGACGCAGCTGTGGCATGAGAGTGCACATGAGACAGATAATGTTTGCTGCTTTTTCAGGACCTCGTCAAACCCCAACCGCTCTCTTTTCATGCTTTAACGCTTCATTTCATTTGCATCATGCTAAGGCATACACAAAGCAAGCAGAATACATCATTTCAGAAGAAAAGTGTATTCATTTTTATGGTGGATTCTTTGGTTAATAGAATGCTTTTGTTGTCTCAAAGCAACACAGAAGCTATTACAGATTCAGCAGTTCTCAATTATTATTTACCACCTGCCAATCATTAACGTGCACCTAAGTCAAGTACAGGAGTGTCTTTGCATTTGCTTCCATTGGAATACGGCCACTGTGGCAGGGAATTCAACATGCAACTTTGTGATAAGCAGGAGAACGTCATACCTGCTGAGCCACCACAAGTATAGCTAGTCACGCTTTTTTCATTTCTTCTTGAACACTGCAGGTTGCTTCTCAGTTCATGGAAGTAAGAAATGGAAGCCATAATTAAACCTGACATTTGCACGGTGCAATGCTTAGAGAGAGCACGAGGCACCAACTACAGCAGCTTATACATCGGGTTCTTCATTTTTAGATTTCATGTTTTTTTTAAGGGGGAGGGGGGGGGGGGGGGAATCCTGTGTTCTATTTAAAGATGAAAACTGGGGAGAAATTGGGGGTATGGTTGTCTGGTAGAAAAAATAGGGGGGTTTTGTTGTCTGGCGGCCCAAAGTTAGGGATTTTTCTTGTAACACTGACAAATTATTAATACACGCAATGCTCTCCTTTTTACTAGTCGTTCTATTTAAACAAGCGAAATCACTCGCATGAACACCTAATGGCAAAAAGAGCTGATCACAAATTTTGAGGCGTTATTATACATTCAAAATAAACCAAATTACCAAAAACAACAAATACTATAAATGGGTTTGACGATCCCTTTTTCATTTTGTTCTCTGTACTTTATAGACAAATGAAAAAAGCGCAAAAAGTACTGCACACGGGCATGCCTCGCAGGAGGTGGGATTCTTTTCCTTATCTTACAAGCCCTTGTTGATGTACATTATCAAATGTGTTGGAAGAATTTTTTGTGTCCATCCTAGGCCTGTCGGGGCTTTTGTCCTTGTCTGCTGTCATCGTGTTTTACTGGTTCCCAGTATACGCTCTTCCACTAATATGGAAATACCAACTAAACAAATCAGCCTCACTTCGTTGAACATTCTTGGTTGTTCATTCATGAATAGAGGGACTTTGTTATAATACACAAGAAAATTGCAAAAAAAAAGACCAATTTTTTAGCATCCTGTTGAAAAGCAAATTTCATCATTTTTCATTTATGTTGTGGGCTCGTGCAAGCAACTGTCTGTATTTCCATTTACAAAGTTGTGTAAGTACAAAGAGTAAGAAAGCACACAATATTTCAATTTCTTAAATTCTGGACCTATGTAATAAGCCACATTTTCCATCTTGTCTCAGTTAAGATTTATTCATGCAAAGACATGCAATGAAACAATAAGCTCAGTTCTGATGTATGGAGGGATTTTGCTATGTCATAAGTTTGTAAAAATTAGAAAATAGACGCAACCACCCTGTGACTGTCCTTATCTGAACGCACCTTAAAGCTGCTCAGGTGCAGGCTAGGCAGAAATATTTGCACCATCACTTAAGAAGGAATTTTAAAAAACTGCAATCGTGCATAGTATGAAAAGTAGGTACTCTTTGCTCCAACAGTAATTCACTGAAAGTGGCAGAAAGTGCACGCTGTACATAAAACAACCCTTTTCTGTGGCTTCTGCCCCGTCATAAAATTATCTCACCCTGTCACTTGGCTCCTTGCCCCTTTGGCTGTCTTGCTTTTGCCCATTACCACCATGCCTCCCCAGTTCTGCCTTTTGCTGTAGAGACTTTCACTTCTTTTGGTATCTGTAGTTCGAATGCACAACTGCTGCACTTTTTCTTGCATATTTTATTTTTCTACATTTCAGTAAATTCCTTCTCGCGCTAGTAGAACTTTCACCTTTGTTAAGCCACATGCAGGCCTCTTGTTCTGCTGGCCTCACGCAGCATATGTTCTATTTTTTGTATTCTGCAAACTGAGCACTTCCTGGCCCCAACTTCCCACAGTCCCACTGCTCCATGCCTGCCTTCACCCACTTGGTTGTACACCTTTCCACAAATAGCCCCACTGCTGTTGCAATATCCAACTGGACTATATAGACTGGACTGCAGCAGGCACCTGCTAGAACTGAAATAAGCTGCTGGAAGCTGGTGCACGAGGATTTCACAAATAGTAAAAAAAAAGCAGGCACTTTAGGTACAGGTATATAGCTTACTTGAGGCCATAATAAACCCTAACATAGCACGTTTTGCTGCTGAAACCTACCAACCACGTATTTTTGTAAAAAATTTAATTTGCTACTTTACCATGCTTTTGAGGCACCCATATCACAGTCTTCAAGACCTGTTTACACAGGTTCAGTGCACTAAACACTAAGCACATTCAACATTGAATCCTGAACTCAAACTCACTAATTGGGGTTGAGATAATTAAGTTGGAGGAGATGTTGCTCTTGCTGAAATTTTAGGTGAGGCTTCTGAACCTCATGAGGTTGAGTGAGATCACCAAACCTTATCCAAGGCTGATGCGGGTCCTTTGACATATGCCTTTTGCATGGAGGAGGAAAATGTCGCCACTTTCCTCCCATCGCTGGAATGTGTGATGAAAGAGCGATGTGGTCTTCACATGTGTTGACGCCTGATAATTCAGTCTAAAATAAAAAGAAAATCGCACGCTTGAAGTGCAGATTTAGAGAGCTACATTTTAACTAATGCATGTGCAGATTTTCATGCAACTTCAATAACAATATGCTTCACTGCCATTTTTTCAGATACTGAGTGAAAGCAAGTGCATTATTGTGACGGCATCACATCACTCATTATTAAGACTAAATGCAATCACAAAAGTGTGCAATGTAGCGAAACTTTCACATTGGCACAGAGCTGGAACAGCACACCCAATGTGTGCAAGTTCCGTTATGTTAAATGCTTTCGTATTGACATGCCAACAAGGCCAAATTACAACCTTCACTAAATGTGAAGGCTTGGCAGAGTTACATCATTTCAAAGATGTGCCATAGTACTGTGGAAAAGACGCCTATTTTCAGTCACATGGCTTTTCAAAGCCCATACGTCCAAACAGCACATGGCACACTTTACACCTGTTTGCCAGGCAGGTTTGCACGGACTTATTCAATTTAATGCAGATTATCTACAAATGGTTCAGCTTTGCATTTGAGACAAAGTTATGACAAAGCGCGAGGGGCCACGTAGAAGAAAACAGCATGTAGACTCAAACCTTGCTGATGAGATGCAAGTGATTCACCAGCTCTTAATGTTCCCAGAATAAACATCTGATCTGGTTAGCGATACATCACTTCTATTGCAGTGCACAAGACAGACAGAAGGGGACACAACACAGCACTATGTCATGTTTTTCTTTTGTGTATTCTTGTTCTTGATAACTGACACAAACAAGTGATTTGTTCACAATATGTGCCTAGTGTGCAATGTATAGGAGAACCTGTATCACATCACTTATGCACGCGGCCACATTGCATATTCCAGAATCAGTTCGACATCTTCATTGCCTGTAGGAGTGACTTCATATAGGGCGGCGGGCTCCCCCAACAAAAATGGAGAGCTGTGTTCTGCCCCCCCCCCCCCCCTCCCCTCACACACATACACACACTCAGAAATATCCTAGTGGAATGTATCGAGTCAAACTGCAATTGGCTTTTAATCTGTTTTCTCTTATTTTGGGGAGTGGAGACGCATCCACATTATGAATGTGTAGTCAGCATTCTTAAGCCATGCAAATCTCTCTAGCTTCCATTAAATTGTTTTCCCTGTAATGCTCTAAACTAGTCAGGTGATGCATTAACAGCAAACATGTAATCCATACTGCATGCTATCATAATGTGACATACACTGCTTTACACCTACAGGAAGAAATTTGCACTGCAGAGTGGATACTTGCTAAATGATCATACTTTCAAGATACAGGGTGGCAATTTTTCTGTTGAAGATGGCCAGAGCATGATTCTCCATTTTTATTGGGGGTGCAGGTGGGCACTCCATCAATGATAGTAGGATGGGGGGGGGCAGGAGGAAACATTGGGGGGTTGACGTCCTGGCTTCCTTGTACTTCCCTAGGGCAACCTCTTTCAAGATAAATCTTGCCTGATGCATTGCTATACAGCTTAGTTAATAACAACACAACCACCACACATGCAAAAATGCCATTGTGCAGATGTGGTGCACATCTCCACGGACAGGCAAGCACTGCTGCAGCTGGCCACAGAGTCCAGTATGTCAGCAAAGTCCAGCCGAATACTATACATGGCACCACTTTCCTGTGATGGTGGTGCCCTCATGAAAAAGGTCTATATATTTATGTTTGAAAGGCACTGAGGTTCAGTTTTTTTTTATTATTATTATTATTATGATTATTATTCCTTACTTTCTTTTTATCCCCTCCCACTTAAGCCATGGGATGTAGGAGAAGGGGGCAATATAGGAGGATGACGGATTGGGTACAGAAAGGCTGGCAGAATGGAGAAGACACCACTGCATAAACTAAGCCCCAATAAGCATTTAGTCTATTGAACTACAGACTCAAAGATGTCTCCGTTTAGAGATTCATTGGTCACAACACAACAAAATCAGCTTGCAGAAGCATTCTATGCCAGGTCTGCCAAAATAAAACGAAAATAATCCTTTGGCAAAAGCTACAATTTGCTAGATTCTGCATTCCACTCAAGCAGGCACCGCAAGAAGAGCGAGAGTTCTGTATGTATAGCTAATGACTTTATATTGTACCCTTCTTCCAAAAAAAAATTTTAAAAGCAGTTTGTATGCTGCAATTATGCCTGTAGGGATTCGCAGCTACAGTTCAATATTATGGATCCAGGAGAGCATTTCAAGTAGAGAGAGGATTTAAGTGCAAGTATGGCTTATATTGCAAAGAAGAAAATGGCTTTAAGAGTCACATGTCAGTGCAACATCATCTCAACTGGGCTGCATAATGTTTTGTAAGGCTGTAGCCATGGTACAGCTGAGCAACACTTAATTAGGCAATGAACCAGTGCTTTTTAACGAGACAAAAGGAGACGACAGAGACAGATGCTGACTAGCAATCATAATGTTTATTTGTATTATAGTGAAAAACTTATTACTACTTGTTGCTGGGCTAGCTGGTTCATGCTTCTTGCAGTGGAAAAGATGTGAAAGCAAGGAAAAGACTGGACAGGAAAGAATGTTCTGTCTGGCCATTTCCTTACTTATTCATGTGTCTTTTCCACTGCAAGTGAAAGGCTACTTATATGCATGCAGTCATCACCAAGTGCATAAGGGCATGTGTTTATAATTCCCAATCAAGATATGACAACTCTTTCCTGAGCAGACACAGAGGGTTCACTGATGCAGGTATAGCCCAACTTGTGGATAGCGAATGCCTAAAAAATCTCACATGTTCTTTGTTTCCGATTTCTTCTCAAGATAATGCATCTGTCAACGTCTGGAAAGCATTTATACAAACATGCACATGGCTAAACAAGTGGCTACAAGGCACACCCTTTGGCGAGTTTCCATGTTCCTGTAGCCTATCATTAACAGAACAGCCTGTTTGGTCTTTAGAGCAGTGGCCACATAATAAAGACATTTTGTAAATGACAGTTCCTTGGTGCTTGTGACATAGGGACGGGGTGCTTCTTGTTACAGGGTTTCATTCTTTTGCTGTCTTGGTTGGCCTTCCTGCAAAGCCTGGATAACTTATTGGGAGCGCTGCATGGAAGCCTCACGTCTGCCTTCTGCACAATCGTTTTCAAATTGTGGGACACTTTATGAACGTACGGGGCAACAGTGATGCTCTGCAAAAGGATGGAAAGTTGGGCGAGTTGGTACGGTAACATATTTTTTGGTGTATAGCACGAAGGGACACGGACGAAGACTGGAAGTAGACAGGACGAGCACTAATGGCAAGTGATGGATGAGTGATGCTCTGGCTGGTAATTTCACATGGGTGGTTTCTTGCAGCTTTGTTAGTAGCCTTTTATTGTACGAATGAACATTATGGTTGCTAGTCAACGCTTGTACCCGATCTCTCCTCTCTTCCCATTCAAAAGTGCTCTCAGCACATTGGACAACAATAAGGACACACATTCTGTTGAACAAGTGTCCAAACTGTCACGCATTGGGTATGCCTTTTCAATAATGGTGCAACAACCAAAACTATATCCAACTGCTTCCCACACGGCGGCCGCATTTCGATGGGGGCGAAATGCCAAAAACACCCATGTACCTGGATTTAGGTGCATGTTAAAGAACCCCAGGTGGTCCAAATTAATCTAGAGTCCCCCACTACGGCATGCCTCGTAATCATATGGTGGTTTTGGCACGTAAAACCCCATAATTTAAACTGCTTCCCACAGCACCCATGGTAATTCTGCACTCCATGCATGGTAATTCTCCTTATCTATTTTTCCCCTTTCCCCCTCCCCAAGTGTAGGGTAGCCAACCGGGCACGTCCTTGGTTAACCTCCCTACCTTTCCCTCTTCGTTTATCTCTCTCTCTCTCTCTCTCTCTCTCTCTCTCTCTGCACTAAAACTGGTCAGTTGACTTCACGATTGATTTAGTTGTGATAAAAAAAAAAGAAGAGGAAGATTTAGCTTTGCAGAATGTATGGACAATTGTCTCACCTTTGCAACCAATAAGAAAAGAAGGCCTTTCCATGAGAAAGTAGGGAACAAAAAATAAAATAAATAATCAATAAGGATGACTTCATGTGAAAGATCAAAGCTAAATCTTTCATGAGTGACCTGACCACATTTAGAGCCATGCCATCTAACAAGATTTTAGAGATTAAAAACAACATATATATGGTTTACAATAAACGGACTTCTTGCAGTGTGCTTTGGAAGGTCCAGAGCTTTGTTTGAATACCAGCAACAAGAATGCTCTTGTTGCCAGTATTCCCCCATGAACTTATGTATAAATGTGTCAATATGCAAAAATATGCTAGCTGCATGGTGCTTTGAAATGTGCTTTACCTGCCGTGGTTGCTTAGTGGTTATAGTGTTGGGCTGCTAAGCACGAGGTCGTGGGATCAAATACCGGCCGCGGCGGCCGAATTTCGATGGGGGCAAAATGCTGAAAACACCTGTGTACTTCGATTTATGTGCACGTTAAAGAACCCCAGGCGGTCTAAATTATTCCGAAGTCCCCCACCACAGCGTGCCTCATAATCAGATGGTGGTTTTGGCACGTAAAACCCCATGATTCAATTCAAATCTGCTTAGCTTATTCTTTAAAATTTGTATGTTCATTAATTTGTAAACAGTCTAAAGTTAGTTAAATTGCTTCGGCACCTTGGTGTGCATCTAATCAATTTTCTGAAAGACCTGCATGGTGTATAGTGCATACAAGAACTGGAGATTTTTTGCTTAAGTACATCTGAAAACATGCCAATTTCTTTCAATTCTGTAACTTCGATATCTACTGTATATATGTTCCACTAATGAAACAATAAACTTGAATCTGAAAAGAAATCATCCATATGTGTTCCTGTACATCTTTGACAACCTCTCCTTTTCTGCTCTCTTCATGACTGCTTCTGTAGATCTTGGATTACATAGGGACCTCATTTACTCTCATTACACTCATGCTTTATTTACTGAATTTGCGACATTTCTTTCAATATTTTTCTTCCTCACTGCCCCAAGGAGTAGTCGTCACCATTGTATGGCGACTAAGTCTCCTTTCCAATAAGAGAAAAGAATAAAAACATGACCAGAAATGTGATGTACGTAGCATGGCACCTCAAGTCAGCCATCTGCAAGCAGCCATCTAATTGTATGGCCTGTACATGAGACCACTGCACGTGGCACACAGGTGGGATCATGGGATTGCATACTTGGTCTCTTGCTCATTCTTTGTTACTGAAAGTTCATGCCTCTGCTTATGTCACCACACGGCGCAGCAAGAACAAAAACTAGCCGAAGCACAATGGACGAGTTGCAAAACTCGGTATATATTTAAGCTGCCCTGCAAAGCTTCACTTCCAGCAAGAACTCTTATCTGCAGACTACTTTTATAGATCAAAGGCAAAATGCTCAACAGTCAAGGGCAAAATTTTTTATATGCTCATGTGGCTAAATTCAAATTTTGTTACATTTTTTACTTTATATATTTTTTTAAACTTGGTTTTCTGGCAGGTCTAACTTTTCCGCACCTATTCTCCAGAACAATATGGCTGCTCGATCCATTTCCCACTAAAGGAAGACCTTCCCATAGCCTGCTTAACAGACAGTGATTAACCTTTGATCAAAGTTGAAAGATGGATCTGTTGAAGGTCAAATATTGGGCATTCCCCTTTCAATATTAATTATGAAAAGAAATGTAAAAGTGGATCTGTGGACGAGAATTTTTGCTTTGAAGGCAGCTTTGCAGTGCGACCGACTTCCAAATTTCTGCAAACTGTCTTGCTGCTTCAATTTGCACGTCATGCAGCTAAGCAATTGATTGACAGTAATTAGCAAACTACTGTTTTAACCTCATGTACTATAGTGCCCACTGTTTTCAAAACTTGCAATCTAAGCTGACAGAAAGAAATAGAACAGGAAATGTGGCCGGTAACTAGACTTTGTCTAGTTGGCTACCCCACTTACGGGGGGAATAAAAGAGGGATGAGGAAAGAGTTAACACCTAATGTGCCCTAAACAAGCCGGAGTCAAATTAACGGAAGCCTACTGTACTTGGTGTTGAAATAGATCACTGGTTTATAGTGAGAGAGAGAGAGAGTAAACTGTTTAAAAAACCCCAGTCCAAGTTAACTTGCTTTGTTCTACTTGCCCTCCTCCAAATTGATGTGTGTGATCAGCTTGGTCATGGCTTGTACGTAGTTGGGGGCAGAGTTTGACCATGGAGGCTCACTTGGATAGCGGAACAGCTCCCCAGACAGTGCCATAGAATGTGAGAATTGCCTGGGAAGCCACCACATGTCATGCAAGCAGGTTTGCCAGACAAACTCTGTATGTATAGTGCTTGAAGTGCAGGGACAGAAGGAAGTACGTGTCGCACAAACCTCCATAGTATTGCCTCTCCTTGCTTTATGTGTCTGTCTGATTGTGAATACTTCATGCAGTTGGCGAGTAATTTGTCTAGTTTTTTATGACTTTCCACCCACACGAGTGCATTCAGGTTCGACAAGTCCAGCCAACACAGAGCAGGCCCAAGAGGTTAGCACAGGATGTGGCATGTGCCACTTCATCTCCTCTGTTCCCCACGTGACTCAAAATCCATTGAATCCATACTCTAATATTAGGGTGTGCATTCAGGCGTGGTGTTAGTGCTGAGTGTAGTGCAGTGAGAATGTTTCCAGCTGTGAGTGCCCTGCATACAGCCTGGTTATCTCGTACAGTGGGCAGATTTCGTTTGTGTGGGTTTGTCACGGTGGTGGCCTCCATGACAGCTGTAAGTTTTGCTTGATGTTGTGATGTGATGTTGAAGTGTAGGCTCCATGATATTGGCATACAGTCAATTGCCATCCTTGTGTGGAATCCATATAATTAGTTGGAGAGGCAGCTGTGTATAGCATCCGGTCATTGATGTTGTCCCTGAGGTGTTATGATATATTTTGCCATCTTGCCGGTTGCGTGTCTGCCCACATGTTTCTATGTATTGGATCGACATTAACCTGGTCTAACTTGTCCCATGGGGGCTTTTGCTATTCTGTGTCTGGATGCTGTGTGATAATGTAGCTTTGATCACACAGAAATGCCTGTCTCTGTCTGGATATAGCTCCAGATGGTTAGATTTTGCCTCTTGTTGGAGCTATTTCAACTCGTCCAGCATAGGCAGTATGCCCGTGTCATACACTCGGTCAGATTGAGAGTATGTAGGGGTATGTATGTAGTATGTTGTTCAAGCCAACATTTTGACAAGGCGACTTGGCTTCATCAGGACATTAGTATTTGGTATAATCATCTTTGCAAAATAAGCAGAGCAAAGAGTTGCGCAAGCAAGACAAGGAAAGCCACGTGCAGAATGTGCACGTGTATGTGGTATTTCAGAGTTGGTGGATGAAATTATGAACACCATTGTTCACTGTTAAATCTGGTGATCAATGGCCAACCGGTCACTACTTCCCTAGTCTATCCTTGATGTGTTGTACAAAGATGTGTTGTTTATGGCAGCAAGGGAGTGACTCAAGGCCTTTGTTAGTTTCTGGTTGGAAATTGATATTTATTTCATATTTGGCGGTGTAAAAATGACCTTGGAGCAATTCCATAATAATTTGATTATTTGAATATAAACTGAAAGCTACAGTTGAAATTAACTGTGCGAAGTGTAGAGATATATGCAGCGTAAGAATTCTCCGAGTTTAGAGATGATACATCTTCCCTAATAAATAATTTTGTACTGCTAAAATCACAGGCTCATATTAGCATAGATCTATTATGACAGGGAGGTGGCTGCAATGCACCTGCTCTTTTAAAGAAAAGGACCACGTGAATGTGATGTACCTACAAGGTGTTTTTTTTTTTTTTTTTTTTTTTTTTTTTTTTTTTATACAGGGTAAAACACCTCTTGGCGGAGAAGGTATCAGTCCAGTTAGTTCCCTCTTGACATGCTACTGAAGTGACCCATGGCTCACATAGACACCATCACATTTTCTTTATGCACAATGTCAATTTTACCTGGCATAGTCAATCCACTGCAGAATTCCAAGCGGACTTTAAAATAGTTAAACACGCCAATACTAAAAATGCAGTAGAACCCCTCTAACATGTTTTTAATGGGACTGCAGAAATAGAACTTACTAAGCAGAAAACCTATGGCTAATACATGAACACACTGCTGAAATCATGCAGTGACATTGCAGCTGGGAAAATGAGCATGCACAGAATGAATATTAGTGGGTTTCTAGTGCATAACAAAAAGCAAAGTGTGAACTTCGCTCATCTCTGATAATATCCTATGATCACAGTAGATCACTTTGTGAATTCTATCCAGGACCCACAAGCATTGAGTGATAGAGCTGTGTGCAGCATGCATGAACCTGTTGCTCTGTATGAAGTGTGGATCATAGACTAAAGTATGTGTTTAATTGCAGTACAAGATATAACATATATGGAAGCGCAGCACGCTGATGTGCCACCACTGGGGCCTTAGAGCTGCCTTGCGTGAAATATTACATGATGTGATGTGCATTGTGTGTACACTAACATTCAGTGGTAGGATGGGCATTAATGAGCATAACACATAAATGTGCTGTGAACCTACAGTGGCTACTAAATTTTTGTTGCGTACCATTCAAGCATCTAGAAAGCACTAAGGAAAGCATTGTTGGCTCGAGAGTACTTTTGAAGTAAAGCTTTCTCTGCTTAACGCCCTGTAATTTGGCGTGCATCATCGGTTAGTCTTTAGTTTCTCTCCTAATGGGCACGCGAGCTGGTTCCAGCAAACCAGCTCATATAGCACTGCATGCTGACTGACAAAGCAGTGCGATTGAGTGCACCTCTGTTCTGCATAATCAAAAACATAAATCACAACATAATACCTGTAAGTATAATGCCAGCTGATAGGTGTCTCTAAAGCACACAGACACAGAATGGAATAGTGCATGATATACGTCGGCTTCTTTGATTTTCTTAGTTTTCTTATATTTGAGCTACCCTATTCTTGGGCAACTGGGTTTGTGCCATTGGATGCTCTGGCATATATAACATGGAATTTTAACTGACAAAGTAGCGTCAGTGAGCACACCTCTGTTCCTACATAATAAAATAATCAATCACAACATAAAACTTGTACATACAATGTTGGCTCATGGGTATCTCTGAAGCACACAGACCTATCAATGGAACAGTGCATTTCTTATAGTTGTGCTCATTCTTGAGCCGTTGGGTATGTGCCATTGTGACACTTTTAAATATATTTAGTTACGTATCATCCATAAGCATCATGCATTTATCGCCTTTATCCTCGTGACATCACTGCATCAACGTCTCGCACTGTGCATCCGCATGATTTGGTGCTTGCATTTCAGCATAGATTGTGAACAGTGTAGTGCGTAACATAAAAATTGCATGACAATACAGTTGTGACCTATGTGGTGGATAAACATAAACATTGCATGAGGTTACATGTTGCATAGGATGAAAATGAACACAATTGTATGCATTACATTTAGCTGTATAACATTTTAATTATCGATTAACTAATGCTTTGCTTCACATATATTCCAACATGTACATTAATTGCATCTGAATACTTTTTTGTATGTAAAGATGTCAGCTAGTAACAATACATGCTATACTTTCTTCAAGTAATCATTGTAAACCTAGTCTAAGTAAGCTTGACCATATTAAACCAGAATATCCTTGCCATATTTAAGCACAAATAAACAAATGCTTTGAAATTTCTGATAATTATGCTTTTCTCCATTCACACAGCTTACAAAGTATTATTTTTAAAGTTATATTAACGTTGCCCCTTATAATGTTGTTAAATACCTATTTCACAGCAACACAATGTAACCATAGTAATATAATGAAGTCCTTTTATTAGAATTTTATTCAGGATGGCCTGCAAAAGAAGTACATGCATTTTAGGCCAGATTATTTGGAGTGCAGGTTCTAGTGGGTTCGCTGCTCATTGTGAATGGCAAACAAGGCAAAAGAGTCGCAAGTGCCATTTTGCAGGCCCGTGCCATGCAAGTTGTACCCACTGTGCATATACTTTGGTCCTGGAGATAGAGAGTTGAAAGAATGCAAATAAAAAATAACCCTCCTTTGGGAGGAATGGTGCATGCACAGGACACACATGTCCATAACATTTAAGTGCAGCCTCTATGACTGGCCTTTTTGGATTTGACTGTTGCTAGTGAGTGTGTAGCCTGGGTTTGGCACTTGTGAAACTTGCACAGAAGTATTTTAACAGTACAGTAGAAGGTTACCACTATTGCAGGAATACAGCAACGCAGCAGGGCCAAATTGAAATCTGCAGGAGTTAGATTACTCACTGGTGAGTGCAGTGCATTGATGATGGACAAGCATCACGAGATGTGCCAAGACATTAGAGGTGAATTTCACTGGTTGATCTGGAGCAGATTTTTTTTTCTCCATTGTATAAATAACTTATTTGCTATTGGTCAATTTCGAACTAATTTTGTGTTTTCCGTTGGTTGTTTCAGGTAAAATCACCATGACACAATGCTCTGCCTTTGAGGCATAAATTCAACTGAAACTTTCAGAATGATTAAACTAAATTGACATCATATGCTATCTGCGTGTGGAGCGTTTTGTCTTCCTTTGGTACATTTGGATTTGTGATATCTGAGCACTCACTGGAGAATTCAAGTAGCTCCTCCAAGATGACCAATGGAATTATCTAAACAAGGTACTTACAATACAAAGAAGAAACACTCACACATAGTACTTGTATCCTTATACATAACTACACAATAATGCATCCATGTTGCCAGTGATGAGAGTATGTTTATTTCAATGTCTGTTTATATTACAGTGAAACTCTTATTTCATAAACATTCAATTTTGATGGGTTGACATTCTGCAAAACTTAACTGGACATAGATCAGGTGAATCTCCTACCACTGGAAGAAAGAAAGGATGGCAAGACTTCGCAACCATGAATATGAACAATGAGCTTATACTGAGAAGAGTTAGGGGTATAAAAATATAGTTCTGCGATTCTCGTATGGTGTCAAGGAACATTCCACACATCACTCTTATTAAACCCAGGTGTTTTATTCACGTACAATCACTTTCAATTACTATATCATTTTCAGTGTGCTTTGGCTAGCTAAGCCAGTTGAAGGAGACGCAATGAAAGGAATGGTGTGCCTCCAATCAGAATTATTTTCACGTCACATATTACTTGCGTGCATTAAGAGGATTCCCATCGTCCCAGTGAGGCATCAAGCTGAACACTCTTGCAAAAGTGAAATGTACTTCAAACATACATAACCAAACTAAATCCTTAATATATTGGGAGCTTTGTTACAAGCAGTGCCACTCTGAAAGCTTATGTAAACATGACTGCTTCCAAATTGAAAGAAAAGTTTAGCCTATCATAAACAGCATAAAGGCAGAAGCACTAATAAAGTGAACTGGTGTAAATATCAATCCAAGATTGCACGTTCAGAGGCCAAGGAAGAGTGTTGTAGATGTAGAGTGTTAACTGGAAACTTCAGCTTTTGAAGGAAGCTGAAGTGAACATTCAGGAAAGTCCCACTACGTGTCATGGCATGGCTGGATTAAAAATTAAATTTTAGGGTTTTACGCACCAAAACCATGATCTGACTATGAGGCACGGTGTAGCGGGGAACACTGGATGAATTTTGACCACATCAGGTTATTTAACGTGCACCTAAATCTAACTACACATTTTTGCGTTTGCTCCTATCGAAATATGGATGCCGCGGTTGGGATCGAACGTGCGACCTTGAGCTTATCAGCGCAACATCATAGAACTAAGCCACTGCAGCAGGTTGCACGATTGTATCCATGGGCGCCGGCAGGGGGTGCAAAAGGAGCACTTGCTGCCCCCCTCGCCGCGATGCAACGGGTTTGCCCCCCCAAGACAAAATCCTGCCGACGCCCATAACTGCATCCAATACTGTTAGCCGGGATGTCAATGAACGGTGCCTTTCAGAAGTTATGCAGTTAAGGCCTGTAATAGCATTACAATGGTTGCTTTCATTTAGGAAAATAGGTGTGCCTGGTTTGGCTTTTTTTTCTACACTGATTACTTCAGCTTGGTGGCTAAGGCCCTCTACAGATGAGCATGTGGTTGCTGCTTCAATCCCCAGCGGCCGCAGTCAAATTTCGATGGAGACAGAACTCAAAAGTGGTCAAGCACCCGAGCTTTTGGAGCACATTAAAAGCTCTAGGTGTTCAAGATTAATCTGAAGCCCTTTAGTGCAATGTTGCTCACAGCCAATGTGTTGCTTTGTTATGTTAAACCCAATTAATCCAACCATTACACCGAGTTGTTTTGACACCAAAAGTGCAAGTGCCACCATTGCTTACATTTAACGTAGCAGAGCATACAGAGTTGTTAAGATGAAAACAAGAAATTAAATTATGGAGTTTCAGATGTCAAAACCACAATATGATTATGAGGCCTGCCGTAGTGGAGGACTCTGGAAATTTTGACCACCAGTGGATCTTTAATGTGCACCCAATACACAGCACACAGGCATTTTTTAATTTCGCCTTCAGTGAAATGCAGCCACTGGCATTCGATCCTGACAAAGCTGCTATGACAGGATTCTAAAACTGCTGTCTTCAAAACCACTCCACATTTATACAGGTACTGTTGAATACCTACTGTGTCTGCATATGTATGGCTCTATAAAACAGTAGCTGACTCAGATAATGTGAACATTGGTTTATTCTACAATGAAACAAGTTCTATGCTCATGTTGCAATGCCAGTCTGCTAGCACATGACTACTTTCGACCCTTGGTTTTGGCCTTGACCTTGGCTTTCTTTTTAACTTGCACTTCCTCATCCTCAAACGTGACTGACTGTGCTTCAAATGGTTGCAGCTCTCTGTCGTACATTTCCTCTGGCAAAGGATGCTCGGCGTCAGGAAAGTACGTAGGGAATGGCGGCGGGTCATCGGCTGAATGGCCCTTTTTGCCATGCTTCGAGTCGTATATATTCACAAGCGCCATCGTATGTCCTGGCACCGCAGGACCATGCACAAAAAGTACGTTGTGCTGTGTGTTAATGCGCCAGATGCGGAGTCCAGAGAGCAGTCGCCTCTCCTGGCCCATGTGTCCCGGCATCCGCTTCCCTTTCTGGATGATGCCACGGGGCCCGCCGATGGCTCCTAATCGCCGGTGTGACTTGGTCGTGCCGTGCGTGGCCGGGCCGCCTTTCATACCCCACCGCTTCATCACACCTTGGAAACCGTGGCCCCGCGTCTTGCCGTACACATTCACGTAGTCGCCCGCCCGAAAATGGGCTGCCGTCAGCGGTGTCCCAGGCGGAAGGGCCGCATCAGGTGTGATCAGGAACCGCGTAAGCTTCTTTTTGGGCATTACTCCAGACTTTTCAAAGAGCTTCAGGTAAGGTGCCTTGAAGTTCATGGGATCAATACTGCCAGCACCCACTATCAAGCAGCCGAGGCCCTGCGCCCGGAAACCAAACCGCGTCTTGGCGTATTGCTCTGGAGGCAAGTAGTCAATTACATGGTTGTCCAAGACCTGTATCAACGTAGTCATTATCCGCTTGCCCGTGTTTGTCCACATGGGGTAGATGCCTATCTTGCGCCCGATCACTCCGGTCCTGCGCGACTCGGGCGTCCAAGTCGCCACAGGCCATGGTTCCTCCCTGAGCGGACTTTCGCCTGGCTGCAGGTATTTCTTCTGTGCGACCTCTTGGAGAAACGTGTAGTTCTCGGGCAGGATGTGCTCCTGATCCTTCACTTTTCTCCTGCGCGGTGCCCACCAGTGGAAAGGGTACGTTTTTCGCCTCTTGACAGTGGTAGACGTTTTGTGGCGGCACTGTATGTTACATGCGATGGCCACGCATGGTGTAAACGTATGTGATGATAAAACATTATGGGCGGAGAACCCAGAAAACAACCTAATTTGAGAAAGTGCCGCAACATACCACGCCATTGCCGGCGCACATGGGTCCTCACGCGAAACACGGATGCAGCCGGCGCCGCCAAGCGGGCAGTCAGTAAGCAACTTACTTCCCTAAGACATTTTGCAAAAATTACTCATGCCGGGACTTTTATTTGTTTAATAATTTATTATTATAATTGCTGACAACAGTTAATTCTTGGCGTTTCACGGTGGGATTTACAATGTTCACAGAAAATGTTCAGTTTTCCGGCTTTAGCCAATTTTTGGGACAACCAGCCGACATTGACCGGCAGCAGCAGTAGCGAGTTTCCTGTGGCCCTTAGTCGTCGGGCATGTGTATACTTTCTGTGCATATTTAAAAGTTTTCGTCACTACTTTTCAGTCTTTTGCTGACTGGCGCTCTCCTGCGTGATATGGCCGTGTGTTTCCGAGCGCTCAAGGGCTCTTTGAACTGTGCGTTGGGGACTGTGAAGACTAGCAACATCAGGTCCCACACCGGTCTTCTGACCCTGAGCGCTGCAACGCCATGCAATTGCTATGTAACCCTAACCTCTAGCCAAGGCACGAAGGTGATTCTTGCCCTTTTATTGTGCTTCCTTTTTTTTATTCCCTTGCGCAGTTCCAGATCTGTCGCCTCTGCTATCGCGTGAGCTTGCGTGTGCATGCTAGCTGGATGACACCGTCTCCTACGTAAGGTGCGATTCATTCGACGTGCGGGGAGGAACAAGTCGCCTACCGCTTGAGAACTCTTGTACATAATGCCGCGTTCTTTAAATAGTGTATTACATTGAACGAACTCATCGGGGGTACTTATATTAATTATTGGTTGGCTGCCTGCAAATTCATTGTGAGTGGCGCTTCGCAAGTTACCGTAGCTTGAGCATCGCAACCAAACTAAAATGGTAATTCCATGCATTAACCATAGCTATAAACACTGTGGTGTGGCAGAAACCTGGCGCGAGGTTTTGTTCTGTCATTTCTACCGCTTGACACGCTCGCAGTCCAGAGGCTACAAGCCTTGATTCCTTCCCTCCCTACTTAACCTCCTCGCCGCCTATATAAGGGAAACAGCACACACAGTAGAACAGACGTCAGCACAAACAACGTAGGGACCAAATGCATCAGTAACATTCTAAGGTAAATTGTTGATCAGTGCTTCAAAGGTTGCTTTATATACTGGAAATTGTAAGGGTGTAAGGTCCAGCTTAGCATTAAACCCATTGTTTTCAATTTCATCAATGGTAACACAAAACACCTGAATAATGAAGTTGACAGGAGGTCTCTATCAGCCACTGAAAGCTGAGGTGAGATCTGAAAGCAGCATCTCAATTTCATGGGATGAAGTTGATTGAGATCAAATTTCATTCGGAAGTGACGTCCAGCCTTGTGAGGTTGTTTGTGCCTACCTTTGCTCAGTACTAGTCCCCATGGACCACACTTTAGCTCTATTGAGGACTCTTGCTGGTGAAGTCAGTTTGAGAAACAAATTGTCTTGGTGGAATGCATAGCCAAGGTTATTGGAACTAAGAAAATCTTCATATTTTCCAGTGTGCAAATCACAAAATATCGAACATAAAAAACATTGAGCAGTTTGCATTTAAATGTGGGATTTTTCAATTCATAACTCGTGAATTGATACTGAGGACCCAGAAATATATATGTGACATTTGGGGAGCTCTACTAGATTTATTATCAGGATTAAACTTTCACCCCTTAGCAATTTTATCAGCATTTCCTGAGCACTGTGAAGTGCCATGTCATAGTACCATGGGGGATATGTCAGTCTAAGCTGCTACTCTCCTTCAGTCACAAACTATGATCGACCGTCGATAAATGTATGAAATTTATACAATTTTATGCCAAAGTGCTCAGACTCAATTAAGAGCAAGTCAAGGCGGTAGAATGACTTTCTGCATTTTATGATGAGTCACCATAATTAGAGTAAGTATCTAATTAATGTGCACTCAGTAATCATACCTTTCTTTATAAAAAAGAATTGAATCACTAGCACGAATTACTTGCACAAGTTAATTATAGGTTGCAAGCATTACTAGAAAGAAAAAAAAATTATTTCGCAATTGCTACAGCAACGTCCCATGTCACACCTCCCGTCAAGCGCTGTAGTGCCTTCTCCAAAGTGATCTTCAGTAGCGATAGATTTCCTTCAGAAGTAAAATGAAGATACTTGAGGTAAGCAGATTGTTCAATTTACCCTAAGCTTAACTTTTGTGGTCTATTCCCTGCCACAACTGCACAGATATGGAAAAAGTAAGTCGCGTACACAAACGTGTACACCGTGACTGAAGGGGTTATAACAAGTGTACTGTTGGTCAGTTGTTGCATTGGGGCTCCAGCATACCCCCTCCTGCATCAGTCTGCACAAGCAAACAAACAGTTGCTGACCCCATCACGCTGCACAAACTGTTTGGAAACGTGTTGCCGCTCCCAGTCAAAGGCCTCCTCATGGCTGGCCCACACACTGCACCTGCCACGTGCTGACCTGGACACAAGAGTGGTTCTGCAGCCCCCTCCATCTTCCTATGCCCTCCCTCCTCACTTGCCTCCTCATTCGGTTTTTTTCCATTATCCACTCCTTCGAAGCACGGTTGAGGTCACCACATCTGGTGAGACATATACTGCGCCTCTTTTTTTTTTCCATCTTGCCAGTGTACGATGCTGGGTAGTATGCGCATGATGCTCTGTGGACCAAGCCTTGTATTTTCTTTTTATTCAGTTGGTCCTTCGGTCACGGCATCAGATGCCCAAAGTATACACTCGCTTGTGCCCAACGTGCATTCCTTCCTTCGCATTGCTTTCTTTCCGTATTCCCCAGCCAAAAAAGTTGCAGTGCAAGGACGTGTTGTCTTTAGATTTTGAACAGCTCCCTCCAAACAAGATTTCTTTCTGGCTGTGCCACGGCTCCATAGTGTCTGAATTTTCTTGCAGCGTTACCCATGAGAACCAAGCTCAGTTCAGCATTTTCTTATCATCCGTGTGTGTACTTTTCATCCTTATAGAGAAGAATAAATTCTACAAGAATTATTTATTTAGGTAATGTATAGTGCAAAGTTTAAAACAAAGTTTTTGTTTAAGGAAGATGGCAGCCTGGAAAGGCCACACTATTCCAAAAACATTACATTTGGTGTTTTGCTTGCAAAAATATGCTTTGGCAACCTGCTTCAAGAAAGATGAAAGAAAATTTTGAGCCAGAAGACAGTGCAGTGTGCATCTAATGCAGACTTGACAAACTGCTATTAATGTTATGCTTCACAATGTTCCATTTGACACGTGCAGGGATGCACCTGCTGGAACTTTTTTAGGTGAAAGAAAAAACAACCTATATGTGTACAATGGCTGTCTCGAAAGTAAGTTCCAGTTGATCTTTAAATAAGGCACAAACATGAGAAAAAGCATTTTTATCATATTGTCGGATAGCGTGATGCATTGGCTATTTGTGTGGACATGAACCATCCTTTTGAAAGAATGTGTTAGGCTGAACTGCTGGCAGTGACTGAAACCAGGATTTCAACTCTGCCCGAGCTGTAGCATTGCTGACAAAAAGTGTCTCCACCAAAAATTGTGATGATCTCAGGCAGCAGTAGGTGGCTGATATCCGGAAACTGGGAGAAAGGTGCAGAGATTGTGAAGCATCAATTTTTCTTTTTTTTTAATTGCTTACCGCGCACTTTCCATCAGACCCGCTGTGATGATGGACGTCTGGCCAGTGTAGTCTTTATTGTGCACATTGCATTGGCCTGCTCTGAGCTGCCTGCACCATCGCCTGATCATTCAGTCACTCATGATGTTTGGTTCAAATACTTTGTGCAAGTACCAGTGGATCTCCACTGGCATCAACTTTTTGGTGTGCAAAAACCAGATTATGCTAGGAAATTTGCATTTGTCAGGAAACTACCGTGGCAACCATTTTACATAAAAGAGGCCTGCTCCTAAAGTGCTGAACTAGTGCATGTTGCTCTGACAACTAGCACCATCCTTCCTGTCTCTCGAAAACTATTTTTAGCAGGGCAACAATTTGCAATATCCTGGTTTTACTCACTGGTGGCACATTAGCATGACACTGCTCACAAAACAGTGCTGTCCTTCAAAGAATTCCTGCAAAAGAATGGTTCGCATCTTGAAAAATAGACTATGTATCACCCTTTGGATAATATAAACACTGCTTCTTTCTGCTCTTTATGCTTCATTTAAAAACAATCAGAACTTACTTCGTGGATGGTCCTTGTAATTTGTTACTTTCAATGAACAATAGAAACATTTTTTCTGTGCTGCCAGTCTGTGCCTGCACGACATTCAATAAAAAGTTGGAGACCACTAATGAACACATGCAGTGCCATTTGTCTTCTACAAAAAGGCACCACAATGGCTACACAGTTTGCACATCCAAACCACCCAGTGCAGGAGAGCTGACAATTCGGGTAAAACTGGCTACTGCATGGTGCCAAATTTAAAAGTGCAGTGTAATCAGTGTATATTGTAGTGTCATGTTGTGGATGAAAGTCATGTTGCTGCACTCTCTCTCTGGTCAAAAGTGTGGTCAAATTGAAGTGACCTATTGTAGATTTGTGTGTAGTGGCTTCTAAATGGCAGCAACCATTGTAGACTATTCATCACTCATGCTACAAGCATGTTGCCTGCAAATGATTTAGGTCCTAAGCAGGGGCATGTGCTTTGTGCGACATTAAAAATTGGGAATAATGACTATCCAGAGATGGAAGCAGCCAAGGGAGTTTTGGAGCAGCTCTGGGAGTAGCAAATTTAGCACATTGGAGCAGGTTTGGAGCTGGAATTGTTCGTTTTGGAGCATGCTAGGTACGGCTCAACATGCGTTATGAAATACAGACAAATCAAGAAAAGATGTTGTTCTTGCGACTTTGCAGAACACTATTAGGTTATGGCGAATAAGTTCTGCGGAAGCCCGCAAGGTGGAGGAAAGTTCACTAAAGGCAAAAAAATGTCACCACCCGACTAAGAATCCTATATGGGTCCCTCGGGAACCACTATTAAGCTACATACCTGACGTGCCTGCTAAATGTGGGGGAAAAAAAAGAAAACAAAAACCCCAAGGGATTTACGCGAACAGCACCCATTGTATCTTGATAGGCTTTTGTTCATGCTAGTCAAGAGTTCTTTTAAGCGAAGCTTTATAGGTCGCAAGTTTCGTCGGTGGTGGTGGTGGTGTCACGCTGAAAAGTGGGCCAATCCTGGCGATAGTGCAGAAAGGGTCCAAGCTCAATGGCACATTCCAGGGACAAAAAAGAAAGAGAGCTACAGAAAGAAATAAAGAAAGAAAAATAAAGAGAGGAAAAGAGAGAGAAAGAAAGAAAATCACCAGCCCTTTCCCTGTCGAGAAAATGGGGGTAATCAAAGGTTGTGTGTGTACTTGACCTACTCCTTTCCCTTCCCTTTCCTACAACTTTTCGTTCCTTTTCGTGGTACTTTTCATTCCCTTGTTTCCCTTTCGTGCAACTTTTACTTCCGTTGTGTTGTACGTTCCCTCGATGCATACATTTAATAAACGTTTGTTTTATTACCGTGACATGGTCGTGAGCTTTACGTTACCCTGACGAAGGTCAGATACACACATGACAAGCTTCGCTTACCCCCCATTTTCTCGACAGGGGAAGGGCTGGTGAATTTTTTTTCTTTCTTTTTTGTTTTTGTTGTGCACAAGCAACTAAAATTTAAATTTAGTTAGCTAACATTAACTACCTCACTTATTGGATAAGGATATTGAGTAATGCAAATCCTAGGTAGCTTTAAATCCAGTTTTCACTCATGTTGCAACATCCTCCACAACTTTTTCATTGACATCTCGTTGATTAGGCAAGTTTATAAAGTTAGCTAATTAGACGTATTTGTGCACAATGAACAAGAAGTACTGACTGTAACAACCATGAACAACGCCCAGCAACATACAGTGAATGCCGTTTGCGTAATGCCCTTGGTTATAATTTTTAAAAATTCTTGGTGACATTCAGTTGGCATAGCACAGTACCACAGAATAAATGCGAAGTTACTTTGTTGGTCATTGCATGTTTGCCAGTATTCCACATAACTTCACTAGAAGAAAGAAAAAAATAACTGGCGGAGCGTCACCACGTTCCCGTCCCGACTTGGGCGTCGCCTACAGTTTCGGACAGAGGAGCTCCCCGTGTGGCATCTCCAACGGCTTAAAACTCCTCAGGACCTCAATAAAGTTCTTGACTGACTGACTGACATTTCTGAAAATATTAACGGGAAAAAAACTGTTAAATGGCTTTCTGATCGGTGTCGCCGACCAATATTTTGCACAAGCTTGATTATTAGGGCTGCCCCATAAAGTCAGTAAAAAATGACAACCGATATTTTGAATTCCAAACAAGGGTTTCTGACAATCTTAGGACTCGATCTGCGTAAGTCATGTCGGAAACATCATTTACCGCGAATGCCATTTTTGTCGTTTGCATATTCTCCGACTCTTTACGACTGCCATTCGGCTGCTACAATAAACTAAAACCGAAACTTTGCATCCTTGGCCGCAAAAGTCTGATTTTGTATGGTGTGGTTGTCCAGAATATAGAGTACCCAGAGTGCGAATTTGAGTGACGATTACAGTTGCCATTGGATATTTCTGGTCAAGAAGTTTCGGGAAAGCAAGCAGCTCGTTTGTCAGCATGCCGCACTGCCATCCCAGTAACCGGACCTGGTGCACGTGCGAAATGTATTAACGTTACATGCATGGTGTTCACCATTAATTGACGCAGATTTACCAATAGGGCATACAAGCAAGCTCTAAAATTTTTAACGACAGACCGTATGACTTATTCATTCAGCTGAGAGTGCAGCTTTTCTTTCCCGACTGCCCCATAAAAAGCGAGTCAGTCCAAAGCACCTTTAGCTGGTCCGCATATTACGCAAATGTGCAAGACATATAAAACATTCATAATGCATTGTATAGCACAAAGGATTTTCATTTTTCTGCGGCCAAGTTACAATGCGCTGCCAAACACACTCGCACTCCAAAGACGCCAATGCTGAAACGGGTTGCTTTAGCTTCGCTTCTATGACTAAATGCAAGCCAACACATGGCTGTGTGGTTGTCACTGGACCGAACATCCCTTAAAATTTACTGATTTCATTCGAAGTTCGTGTTCTGGCGTAAGTTGGTGCAGTTCGGTGGTTTGGTGCAGTTCGGTGGTTCGGCATAAAATGGCACAATTGGTGCAGCACTTCCTCCCTGCTCTAACACAACATGCGATAGGAGCTTCTTTATTGGTCTGTGTGGCACATTTTCAACTGCACATAGTTGCAGCATACGTTTGAGTGCATAACGCTGAAGGTTATGGCACAAGCATAATGCTGCAGTAGCTGCAGGGAGGAGTGTTGCACTGGACATTCAAGTGGTAATAACAGCTGCAAAAATTACTTAAAACTTGATGGTCAAACCACTGCATTAACTTTGTTCTGTGAAAACTTCAGTCTCAGCAAGTATTCAGTGACCTGTTGCTGTGAATTACATAACAACAAAAGTTTACAGAAATATAATTGCCAGAGCACTGGGCGAACTGTGTGTTCTGTGGCATATTGTAGTCTTGGCCAACATCAGATGGCTGCTCACAGATATGGTTTTTATACATTTCAGTATAGTGTTTACATAGGCCTCACAGAATTAAGAATTCTATTGAAGTGAGCAGAGAGGGAAAAAATATTGGTTTTATTCGTTTTGGTGTGGATATTAAGTTCATTTATATATGAATTTTTCCACAAATACTTTCTGCAGGTTGAAATTTTTTATGGATGAAATAATACTGCAACAAAAGACTGAATATTTTTCTGTGCTGAGCTGCACCATTTTTTATGGATGTAATGGAGCTAAATTGATACAGTTACTGAGGTTTCCTTCTGTCCTGCATCTTTCGTGGACAGGTTCTTGCAAGGCATGCTGCTGTGTTGCCTCAAGTCCTAGGAGGCACTTCCCTCCAGAGCACATGCCAGAGTTCCAGTATATGCCTCCCTGCTGCACATTCTCTGCCTGAGGTCGTCACAAATGACGTCATTGCTCCAGAACTTGTCAACCGGGAGGAACAGGCCCCTTTCACATTTTTTGAACTCCGAAGTGGGGATGATGAGACGAAATCTTCAGGCGTAGTTTGCAGAGTGCCTACAACGGTCTTGTCGGGATATTTGGATGCCTACCCATACAAGGTGAGATTACAGCTTTTGTCCCTTGTATATGTGAGTCAAGACGCTCACGCAGTTTGCCTTATCACTCGGAGGTTTTACTTGTTCTAAAGTTGACAAGGTGAGCAGCAAAGTACTGCGAAGTTAACATTTTTTTATAGTTTAAGTTGCCCACTTCATCTCGTTCCAGGTGCTAATTTATGTTTGTCGTAGCTACATAGATAGCAGAGATACTGTAGAGTTGCTTTCATTCTTTATTTTTGCTTCTCCATGAGGCAGCAACCTTTCAAAGAGTTGCATAAATAGCGATTGCTTACAGCTATGGTGTTTACAACCTTCTGCGTGCTACTCTCTCTAAGCCATTTCTTTAACACATCCATGCGCAATTTTGTGCACATAAACAGAACTAATCCTCAAGATGACAACCATCTGTCAGGTTTTAGCCCCAGCAGCAAAAATGTCAGATCAGTCCAAAGCGTCTGTGGCTGTCTGCTGGTGAGTGTAGCTTTCAACACTAGAAGGATCTATTGTGTCATTCTTTTTAGATTTTATGCATGTTCTTGTTGGTTACTAGCGGCAGTGGCTAAGGCGTTGCGCTGCTGAGGACGAGGTCGCGGGATCGAATCCCGGCCGCGGCGGTCGCATTTCGATGGAGGCAAAATACAAAAACGCCTATGTGCTTGCTAGTGCACGTTAAAGAACCCCGGATGATCAAAATTAATCTGGAGCCCTCCACTACGGCGTGCCTCATAATCACAACTGGTTTTGGCACGTAAAACCACAGAAAGGTCAACATTTGTGGAACATGAATGCGTGCCATTGCCGCCGCAAATTGTTCAGCTTAGTGGATCTCGCCATCTTATTCTTGAGTGGTGCAAAGCGGTTCATCAGTATTCAGCATTTTTCTGTTGTCTTGCACATAAAGAAGGTCATAAAGTATATGTGTAATGGCAGCAATTAATAATATGCCCAGGTGCATATTTTAGATAAAGCAATATCTAATGAAAGGGATGTGTTGTGGAAAGGAGTTGCTCTAGAAGGGGGGAGATTGTAAGCTCCACCAAAATGCTTACTACAGTTCGAGTGCTTCTACAGTGACCGCCTCTACAACGAAATGGCTTGTTAATGAAGGAATAAGTCCGACTCGAATCCAAGAACATCGATGCCTTCAGGTAGCATATGTGGGTTTATTGACCAGTTGCCTTCACCCAAAAAGATTACGTACTTGTGACGCCTGCGGCAGAAAGGATGTTCCACATCTGCCGCCTAGGTTTGTAAGTGGTGGCGGTGGCTAACACTCCCAGGGTTAATTCTAGTTGCAAGACATAAATACCCCAGAAAGTGAATGGGAAAACGGCGCCGCGGTAGCTCAATGGTGAGAGCATTGCACACGTAATGCGAAGATGTGGGTTCGTTCCCCACCTCCCGCCAGTTGTTTTTTCATTCATTTTCATTAATTTATCATTTCTTTAATTCAATTAGTAAGTACAAGTAATTTCCCCTATGTTGTCCTTGGTGTCATTGTTTGTTGGCTTCTTATGATATGATTAATAAAAATCGGGCCCCTCGGTTCCTTTTATTCTCCTGCGATGATAAAAGCATATTTACTCAGGACACCCAGAAATGCCCATCTTACAATAGCCAAGAAAGAGGTAATTGCACCATCACAAGGCGGCCTTATTAGTTAAAAGCATTAAAGTCTGCTTATTGTTACACCCCTTTTGAGCAGAGAGATACATTCCTCAAAAGCTATTTGGTGCTACTACTGCTCATAAGCTATGCCTGCAATTTCTAAATACTGGGGGGCTATTTGCTGGAACATATTTTCCTCCAGTATAAAATATTTTTATTGATCAAGCTTCACTGCACCAGTGGACATCAGCATTTCTGTGATAATTGCCAACGTTATTATTAATTAGCAAGCTGTCACTATAATTTAATTAATGGCCTTAGGGGTCATGTTGTAATCGCAAAATTAGTCTGCTACTATTCATAATTAACCATTTTGCTGGAAACGCACCAGTTTCAAAAAAATAAGTTCTTAAAATATGCAGTAAAATGGAATGCATTTCACAGCTCACTTTGAGTTCATATTTCTTAAAACAGGTGTTAGGCCCAAAGTTTTTCGGTAAAGGTTTTGCTTGATTGAACTACTGGCTCACTTCAATTCCACAGTTGCAACATGTCCCCTTATGTTTTGTTAATTATTAAGTTATTTAGGGAAAATTAGACATTAATGATATATTGGCATTTCTGAAAATTATGTCTGCCACTGCAGTTAGCAGAAATATGTCTATTTCCACATTCTCCATAATTTTAATCTCCTATTTTTGTCGCTGCAACATGACCAATTCAACATGGTATAAAGCAGTAGACAGAATTGTTCAGTGCTTAAGATTTTTATTGCAGAGTGATTAATTATTCTTGGGCACCTTGGATGTTGTGAAAGAAAGCAAAACTGCGCAACCAAATCACCTTTGTGTGCCCGAAGCATTGTGATCATCCATATTCAGATGTTCCTGATGGGGAAATCTCGCACATTGGCCAAATGCTTGTGCATACTGCGAAGCAATTGCGCAAAATGTGGGCAGTGCGACTCATGCAGTGACCATTAGTACTTGCATGTGCAGTGTGGCTTTGTTGTTTGCTGAATGTGAGCTGCATTAGCTGAATTTATTACCTGGAGCAATTCATGAGAAGCAAGAAACAGTACTATGTGCAGTAATACGTTGTATGACATTCAAGCTACCTAAACTGTATTTAAATTTTTTTTTTTCGTATAATCCACTCCTTCAATTGCAACAGCCCGGAAAGAAAGAAAAAATCTGCGCTTATAACCCACAGAAATAATTGCATACAACAACACTCACATCTTTACAAAAACAGTCTCCATTCGCAAATGCATGACTTGCCCGTGTCGTATCTTTGGCCAATGGCTCTGTTCCCTCCTCTTCATTGACGCTGGTAGTCTTCACCTTCTGCGGCACTGCAAAAGGATGGCTGTTGAGTGTAATGCATTGTGATCTGAATTCTAGTTCACCTGTGCTGTGTGCACTATTCGCTTACTACTAAGCACAAAATGGTGACCCATAAAGAGAAGGAGAAGGGCGACCATGAAGGAGGGGAGAAGGGAGCTTCAACACGCAGGGCTGGGGTTCCCTAGGAGATAACGAAGTGTAGCTTCATGGCGCAGCGTGAAGCCAGATCTTAAGGTGAAATTCACGTATAACCCGCAGCCCAACTTTACTGTTAGATTTCTTGCATTCTTGGTGCGGACGCAAAACTACAGTAGTTACCTGCTTAGAGCTATGTAGGAATGAATATGAACAGCAGCACTCTATTCAACAACTTGTGCTGATAAACCTCTTCAACAATGGAGGTAGTTTTAAACTGCAGCTTCGTGGCTTTAGTACCTTCCCGCAAAAATGGGCAAAAATAAAACCAGAATCCTGTAACAAACAATGAAGGTAGAGTAAATTGGGATAATCTGTCTGCCAAGAATGGCTTTATTTGTTTATTTAGTGTCCCCTTAACGGGAAATTTGAAATATCCAAGTGCTTGGCCAAGTTTTTATTTTTTTCCCTTTCTTTTGCCATTTCTTTGGTGTCACATGTAATTTGTTTTGTGTTCACTAAACTGCCTTGTACTATATTATGCGCTATATTCCTATTTGCACATTTAAATCTATTTGATTTCTATTATTTAATGTTTGGCTAAAGCCTTATTCATGTATTGTATTATGTATTTTGTGTTTATTTACCCTCCCTGTAAAGACCCTCGGGTCAACAGTATTCATGAATAAAATAAATAAATAAAGTAAGTAAATGAATTGCTGCGAGCTGGTTGGTGGCCCTGTTGTGAGATTTGCAAGTGTAGCAGGGCAGATTGCTCTAGAAGTGTCTCTCTCCTTATTGTTTTTCTTCTTTTCATCTTTGCCTACGTATCAGGTCTACTGCTTTGATGTGGACCGGCGGGTGGCAGCAGAGATGGCACTATCTGATTATGAACGAGAGGTGTTGCAGTTTGCGGGCACATCAGTTGCTCTGAAAGGGGCAGGCAGTAATGAGCAGCTGCCAGATCCTGGTCGTGCCACAGAGGAACAGCTGAAGCGGATATCACGTGCCCTAGCTCGCCACTTGCCTCGTTTTTTCACTGAGCCACACATCTACAACGTGTACAACAGGAACATTGTCTTCAGGAACAACATTCGGGGCATCACCACAAGGTTAGAGGCCTGGCAGTCTCTTCCTTTTGCTTCTCTGCATGCACATAGCTGTTAGTTGAAAAATTTCAGGTTTTCTCATCTGTTGATGCCTTGCAAGAAAAAATTGGTGGTCTACAGCAGTGCACAAAAGCATGTTTCAAGATATTTTTTTTCAGCAGGACATTATAATTAACTTCCAGGCTCATCATATGAATAGTTCAGTATCAGGAATTTAAAGGCGCTTGGTACCTGCACCTGTTTAAAAGTACTAGTTGCTTAAGTTAACAATTTGCCGTACGAAATTGCATGATGTGGTTGTGCTGTGAGTTTTGATTACCTCTGTTACAAGTTAAGTCGCACAATGCACATTTTAACAACATTGAGACAGAAGTGGAAGGTTTCTCATTTTTCTGCATTTAGCTCACAATTTATTGTATTGGCACAACCATAGTGCTAGCATAGGCATAGTGAAAACATTGCTTCCATGATTTTGGCCACCTTTATGCAGTAGCTTTTTTTGCTTCCCTTCTGGTAATTCAGCCTTTTCTCAAAGGACTTTGTGTTGCTTGACGGCAACTTGAAGAAAACAAGGCTTTGTCGCCATGCAAAACCAAGAGCCTTATAAACTTGCTTCGCTGCCATTTCATAGGTGTCATGTTTTCTTACCATGTCTTTTTTTTTTTCTTTTTCTTTGCTGATCACTTGTTGCAGTATTATTTTTGGCAGTGTTTCTGCTGCTGAGCACGAAGCTACGAGTTCGAATCCCAGCCATGGCTGGCACATTTAAATAAAGGTGAAATACAAAAACACTCATGTACTTAGATAGAGGTGCATGTTAAAAAACCTGTGGTGGTTAAAATTCATCCGGAGTCCTCCTCTATGAGCTCCCTCATAACCTGCAGCGCAGTTTTGGGACATACAACCTTCTAACTAAAAAAAAAAATTCTGACAGTGTGAAAGGATGCCGTGTCCAAAAATTTTGTTTTTTTAAAACATATATTACTACATATTGCAGTTTTACAGTGAATCTGATAATGCTACTGTAATTCTTTCATGTCTGGTAAAAGTGTAAACAAACAAAAAAAAATATCTGCACCTCTTGCAAGAGAGCTGAAAATAAAAAATGCGTTCAGAAAATGACATTATTTTATATTGCACACCTGGATAGCACATTTTTTTGCAGATTTGAAATACATGTATGACATGGGGGTAGTAAATTCACAACTTGTGTCTGAAAATACACAAATTTAGACGCTGGCAGAAGGTTCCGTCCATCTAACTTCCTTAATTGCCTGTGTAGTTGTAACTATCGTTGTAGTCGGCAACATCAGAGTCACTTGATGTGTCTGTAGCACAGTAAACACTGCCATCAATGTCAATGCTTTCATGCAGAAGCAAATCATCTTGGAGCTTGGTGACTTAATCAAATGAAAGCAGCACTATTGTGATAGGTGGGGCGGCAACCACGCTCATGGCAGCCACTATTTTTAATATCTCTACCGGACGAACTTAATGAACGGAGTTTAAAGGCCCCCTAATGTTGGGCCTTTAATGTCTACGCTGGCGCAAGACAGGGGTAATTGGAGATCGCAGGGAGAGGCCTTCGTCCTGCAGTGGACATAAAATAGGCTGATGATGGTGATGATGAATGTTGGGCCAAAGAGGGAACTTGCCAGAACATCAAAATAGATTAGACCAGCCCACCCCGTTGCTGGCACTTAGGAAGAACGTTCAAACACGTGGATGAGCCAGACTCGTCCACAGCACTTAAAGGGTGTACTGTGTCTGCGACGTAGGTGCATGACAGTTCCTCTGCCATGAGGCCACAACTCGCTGGCTTGCTGTACACTATTCACATAATTTACTTGCTGTGCTGACACAGTGGCTCTGGTGTTGTGCTGCTGAACATACGGTTGCAGGATCGATTCCTGGCCATGGCGGCCATATTCCAATGGGAGTGGAATGTGAAAATGTTTGTGTACTGTGCTTTGGGTGCACATTAAGGAGCTGCAGGTGGTCAGAATATCTATAGACCAGGGGTTCTCAAGCATGTTCGTTCCAGGGAACCCTGCTAAGCTCCATGAAGCACCAAGGACCCCCCCCGCCTCGATTTAACCGAATTAAAATGTCCTAATTAACCAAATGTCGAATTATCCAAGGTATCAAGAAAACAATAAATGAATGCCTACTACTTCAACTCGCTTTTATTTACTGAATGAATCAGCAAATCTTGTTTCTATTTTGCACAAGAGCAGTGCAGCACCCGCCGCGGTGGCTCAGTTAGCAAAGGCGTTTCATGGCTGAGCACGAGGTCACGGGATCGAATCCCGGCCGCGGCGTTTCGATGGAGGCGAAATGCAAAACCGTGTACGTGCTTGCGTTGTAGTGCACATTGTAGAACCGCAGGTGGTCAAAATTAATCTGGAGCCCTCCACTACGGCGTGCCTCACAGTCAGAACTGGTTTTGGCACGTAAAACCCTAGAAAGAAGAAGAACAGTGTGGAAGCTGTAGTTCTCGTCATCTCATGACTTATTTGCGCTAGCAGCGGCGAAGGCCTCGCAACATCCTTCGCAGCACGGCCGTGGCGCGCGTCTTCATCTGAGACACGCTTTTCACAACCGCGTGCACATCCTGATTATTTTTTCGCTAGTGAGCTGGTCGCCAACAAATTGCCCGCCCATCGCGATGTAGCTGGCGCTCTTCCTCTTCGACACCTTTGCACTGAGTCAAAGCAAAACTACTGCTTGCTGCAACCGCTGTGGACAAAACCGCGGCCGTTATCAACGCGATCATGGACGGCGACCTTGCTGTTCAGAAGGCAGGCGGCCGACACACGCACCAAGTCGAAACGGAACTACCGTTTGCTGCAACAAGTGCGCATGAAACCGCAGTCGCTATCGACGCGATCCTGGATGGCGACTACGCAGTTGCGAAAGGCACGCAGCCGACGCGCATACCGAGTCAAAACGAAACTACTATTTGCCGTAACCGCTGCTGCGGACAAAACTGTGCTGGTTATCGACGCGATCGCGATTACGCACTTATGAAGGCACATGGCTAGCCGCCTATGTGGTGTTACGTGCGGCGATTAACGCAAGAATAAAGGCTTTGAGGGCACAATTAGGCACAAAGAGTTGCGGCGTTGCTGTCAGTCATGTATAGCGTATGATTGCCGCTGAGAACCATACCGATGAGGACTGCGTCGCTTCGTTTTTGGACACTAGCGCCATTTTAGCTCTTTTGCGGCTTGTATTTGTGGTGCTGCGCGCATTAATTTTTTTATTCCTCCGAAGTATACGTCAGTGCACACGCTATCGGCACCTACACTATCTACAAATGGGAAAAATGCGCACGGTGGTAAGTTAAGGCCTCCGAGATTCAAGTGCGAAAGCTTAGGCGCGCTGCCCATGGCTGCCCGTTTTCGGAGATTGGGTGGCTACAAGCTGCTTGCGGACTTATTGCGCAGTTCGCGCGTTGCCATTATGCACTGTGGTGTGCTTTTTGACACTCGGGCATAAGTAATTGAGGTTCTGTGGATCAAGCGCACTTCGTGTTCGCCGTTTTAGCCACTTGGCGAGCGCGGGTCCACAGAAAATTTATCAGTGGCTTGCGGAACCCCGAGCAGGGGCCTGCGGAACCCACTTTGAGAACCCATGCTGTAGACCTTCACTGCAGCATCTCTTATAGCCTCTGTGTTGCTTTGGGATGTTCAAACCTGTCAATCAATTTACATAATTTAGTTTGCTCATGTTTAATGACAAGTTGTGAAGCAAGCTTCCACAAATTATAGATGGCTCACAGTTTAGCAGCCCCAATTGCAGGGCTTATGGGACTTCACGTGCAGGTCAAACCAATGTTTACGTTGGCAACATGGAGAAGTCTCCGTGATGGCTGTAAGAGAGGTAACACGTGGGGAAACTTGCAATTTAAGAGAGCCATGTAGGAGCACATATAAACATGAGCTGCACATTCATTAAGATAGGGCTACAGATAAAGTTAATACCTTGACAGCTGAGCTTTTCTGAGGCCACATTTACCTAGAAAACAGCACGGCTGTCAGCAAATACATTCCTTACATTTATTTACTCACATTTAGTAGTTGATTAGAACATCTCAGCCAATTATAAGCTGCATTTTGTTTGAGAAAAGGATCCATTGTAGGTTCCAAAAAGTCTTGTTTGGCTTTAAACAGTGAAGGTATTCTTGATGACTCTTGAGTTAAGTGAACCTTTATCTGACTTTTGGCTGTTGTGAAATTCCATGAATGCTTTCACCATGCAGGGGCATTACAAGCTATGTGCAACAAATGGCACTGGTTCGCATCCTGGGTCACCTGCGGTATGCACATGTGCAATTGGAAGTTCTCAAGATGACAACTCACAAAGAGGACAGCACAGTTCGTATACGCTGGCGCATTGTGGGTGTATCAGGCTTGCGTGCCCTGTTCATGTTCTGGAAGTTCCGAATTTGGGAGTGGCAGAAGATGATTTCTCAGGAGGCTGAGTGAGTACATGTTCTGTGAAACTAATCACTGATTGTGTTACCTTTGGCCTGCTTTTGTAGAGCCATGAAGGTTAATAATTTGTCTTCGCTGATGACCTTCCTCTCAGAACCCACTTTTTTCGGCTTCTTAGCTGACCAATTTTCCAAAGGCTCTGTTTAAAACACCATAAACATTTATGCATTTGTAGTAGATTCATGGTAAGTTTCATTGCTTTTTTTTTTAGAGGGGGGGGGGGGGGTCATAGGTGAAATTTCATTGTACTGGGCCAAAATAATCACAGATTGGCATTCCCTGGGGCCTGGTTCTCTGTAATGTCAACTCATTAATTTCTTTGTTGGTCACTGATTGCTTCTAATGCCGACAGTTTAGATACCTTAAGTGAACAAGTTTTTTTTTTTTTTTTTTAAGCAATTGACTTTAGCACTGGATTATGGATTTAAAACTGCTAGAATTGTATAAGTGCTCTTGTTCATAAATGGTTCTTGTGTTGCACCTGTACATTTGCATGCTTGAGTGTTGGTACAGAGGACTTATGTAAGGACAGTTCATAGTTTATTTGCTGTTATGTTGGCTTTGTTACCACTTTCTTATTTCGTTTCTCGTCTTCCTTCATAGAGGTGGGGGGTCAATATTCGATATAAAGTTTTTTTCAATGTAAAAGTCAAATTGTAATGAAACTCAGCACCTGCCTATACATAGTAATTAGTTGCCATCATAATATTGCAACATAAGGTATCCAGAGCATCTCTGTTGTCTTCGTAGGCTGATTTCACTGTGAATTTTGCCATGGCAGTGCTACCGCAGATGCTACTGCTAGTTGTAGCTCTTAGTTGACTGAACGGCAATTATGGTTGGAAATGTGAAAATATTTTTTCTTTAAAGAGGCACTAAAGGCAAATATTAAGTCAACCTAAAGTGATAGCTTAATGCTCGAGAACGTCTAAGGTGTCAATAATAATGCAAACAAAGTTTTAGTAATAGAGGAATTGAGGTAAATGCAGGACACAATTTGCGACTCACCCGGGACATTCAGTACTAGCCTGATGACGTAGGTACTCCTCATTGTAATTCTTTCTCTAGTACTCAACCTCTCATAATAAACAAGATAATAGCATTGTATTATTTAGACTAATGAAAATGCTACTTGTCCAGTTCTATTCGATGTTTAGAAAGAACTCGTTGACATTACCCTTGACATAGATGCGGGCAGTTGAAAGGTTTCGCTTTCGCTTTGTGATTCAACTTCATAACACAGTTTCATTTTAACAAAGTTTTTGGCCATTTCAAACATGTACTTGGAGCCTGTATGGCTGGTAAATCTAGCAAACTAAAGATGTCGGCCAAGGCAAAAGTTATGTGCAAGGATCTTCCTGCATGAAAAGTTCGAGCGGCAAAAATGCCGTTGAAGCGTACGCATCGGAACGCAGTATGCAGGAAACATTGCTGCGCCATTTGTCGCTCGCGTTGGTAAAGAACTTGCGGAGGCCGTGGGGTGTGCGGCAGTTCGGAGTGCTCGGGGAAACACGAGGGCTGACAATTCCTTCAGCGCGAGGCTAGTGGGGAGGGGGTGAACACACGGTAACTGTGATCAAGCACGCGCTAGAAAGGGGGGGGGGGGGGCAGGAGACACACGCCTATTTTCCCTCTCCCCCTAGTGCATGTGTCTCCTCCTCTACCCTTGCTGTGGCTACGCAAATACTGTCCATATGTGGGCTATGCACCATGTGCGGCAAGTGCACAGGCCAAGCCGAGATGGTTGGTGCCTTGGTGCACCTTGTGTTCCTGTGCGTCTAGTGTTGGTGGTCGCGTAATCTCAAGTTTCTGAGGCATGGTCAAAACACAAGTAAATCAACCTTGGTAAGAGTGTGTCAAGAACCTACAACATGTATTAAAATATCTTGGAGTAGTATTTTCAGATATGTTTACATTTTGCCAGTTTTGTGAAACTGGCAAAATTCTTTTTCCCACCCTGCTATAATCCCGATACCGGTATTGCAGTATCACTATCAATAAATATTATGTGCCATGAGCCTATCATATGATAGTCTTGCATATTTACCACAGTCGCTGTTGAGATTTCCTGGTTGAAAAAGGGGTATGAAATTAGCGGCAGGCTGAACGTAAACTCCCTTCCACACAAGCCTTCACCCAGGATTTGAACCTGGGGCTGCAAAGGGAGAGTTGTTTGCACAACTGCGCTGCCATGACAGCTGTTCCAAGTATGTCAGATAAAACCAGCTACTTTTTGGAGAGTGCTGCATGTGTCTCGCTAAGTGATTCGTTGTTCAGGCAACCTGCCAAGTACTTATAGAACAGGGTTTCTGTTGCAGTACATGTGACTTGCACAGTTCTAGTGGATATTTCTAAATTTGTTGATTTGGGCTTGTAGGCATGTTTCCAGGGGGGCTATTCTGATAGTGTCCACCTAATGGACATGTCCATTTCGACTGCTGCTGAAGTTCTGATTGGCTGGGCTGGGGGTATGTGTCAGATGGAGACAGGCGCCTTCAGCCAATCAGCACTTCAGCAGCGGACCAAATGGACATGTCCACTAGGTGGACACTTACAGGATAGCCCCCTGCACTACAGACAAAACACAACATGAAATAGGCAGGACAAACATTGGTCTGTACTTTTCCATGTTCCAGCTTTGGCACTGCAAATATGTCACACAATTCAAGCTACTGACTAGCCTAGCTTTCTGCATTAATTAGTTTGTCTGGTTCCATGCTGCAGTTCCATGCAATTATCATAGAGATTGGACAGATACAGATGACACATGAACAAGGGTCCTATTCTAAATTTTAAAAAAATTTAGAACTCTCTGCGAAATAAGACTTTCGTGACGTATAACATATTTCAAGGAGTGCGAGACCAATAGATAAAAAATGCTCATTGTACTTCCCAAGACATCAGCTGCACGAGGCAAGACCAGATACAGTTTAGATTTTTTGCTAGTTGCTAGAAATGTTTTGTCACCGTGGCTAATAAACAAATCACATCCTGATGCTTCTCAGCTCAAAGAATTGTCAGAATTACAATTACTATGAAACAGTGACGTTACTCCTAGAAAGACAAATTTCTGACCATTTTTCTGTTTACTGGTGACAGCCAGTTGTAGGAACTTTGAACAGAGCTCTCAGCGATGTTCGTAAACATGTGCCTGTGGCTGCATACCATATTTCTGTGTGTATAACCTGCTGCAAAAATTTGAAAAAAGTAAAGTCAATTGTAGCTGTGCTACAAGCTTAAAAGTCATGACATACCAACTCGCCCAAACTGCTACGCCTCATATTGACACCTTAATTACGGCTCTAACCCAGGGTCTGCCATCAGGGTTAGGTCAAACTAAGTGTGCAGGAAAGTCTGCTTACAGAATTTTGCATATTCCCTACTATCCGCAAAGTTCACCTTGAAATGTGGCTTCACAGCAGCATGCGCAGTGCTGCCATGAAGCCACACCTCAAGGCAAAGTTATCTGCCATTTAAAGTTTCGTTATCTCCTACGGAACTCCGCCCCTGCGTGTTGAAGCTCCCTCTCCCCTCTTTCATGGTCACCCATTCTTCTCCTCTTTCTGACTGCCTTTTGTGTTTTCGTTGGGTTAGCAGTTGGCAAATAGTGCATGCGGCGTCGGCGAACCAGAACTTGGATCATGAGAGCTTAAAGGAAAACTGAGACATCCACCCAAATGTAGCAATTTGCTACAATGGAAACCCAACCGGGTTCCTCGAAAGAAAGGCTCGCAGTTGAGGAAAAATTCGTCCTGGTCCGGGACTCGAACCCGGGACCACCGCCTTTCCGGGGCAGCCGCTCTACTATCTGAGCTAACCAGGCGGCTAGCAGATGGCAGGGCGAAGTCGAATTTATCGACAACTCGAAGCAAAGGCAAGTGTATGATGTAACAGTTCAGCGGAAATCCACTAGGTGGAGATAAGTAATTAAAGGAAAACTGAGACATCCACCCAAATGTAGCAATTTGCTACAATGGAAACCCAACCGGGTTCCTTAATTACTTATCTCCACCTAACGGATTTCCGCTGAACTATTACGTCATACACTTGCCTTTGCTTCGAGTTGTCGACAAATTCGACTTCGCCCTGCCATCTGCTAGCCGCCTGGTTAGCTCAGATGGTAGAGCGGCTGCCCCGGAAAGGCGGTGGTCCCGGGTTCGAGTCCCGGACCAGGACGAATTTTTCCTTAACTGCGAGGCTTTCTTTCGAGGAACCCGGTTGGGTTTCCATTGTAGCAAATTGCTACATTTGGGTGGATGTCTCAGTTTTCCTTTAATTACTTATCTCCACCTAGCGGATTTCCGCTGAACTATTACGTCATCATGAGAGCTGCGCTCGATGGCTGTCCTTTACAGCATAGCAGAAGATTATTAGCATTGCTGAAGAGGTGGGCAATAAAACTGCTGGCCAAAGAAACATCATGAAATATTCGTACGTCTGCGAGGCTGTTTTTATAAAGATTTCAGCGTTGTTGTGTGCAGTTATTTCTGTAATACACACCGACTTTTCCATAATGATTTATGGGGGTGTGGGTTATACGAGGACGTGGGCTATAAGCGGGAAAATATTGTATTTTCCTGGCACCACCGCATGTAGGTGCCTCGAACATATATCAAATAAAAAAACCTGCCCGCCACTGCTACTGGTGATTGAAAGCCACTGCAACAATATGTAATTGGGAGCCACACACGATAACCACTGAGCTATTGCCCAACTTATGCGCTTCACAGTTTGTATTGGGTTTGTAGCACAGGCAACGCAGACTCTGAAAGTGCTGGTGTCTGTGCACGGGTATTATGGCAAGCAGCAGCTGGCAATACATTCATGCAGCATTACTGATGCACAACGCAGCAGCCATGCAAAACTTCCGTTTGCAAAAGAAGAGACAAAAGCCAATCGCATTGTGGTGATTGGGCACAGATGCCAGTGCTGCTGTCTGGGCCACGTCTCTATTGCAGCGAAGGCAGGCTGCCCGTAGCACTGAATATCATGCAGTGTTAAAGAAAACAAACACATTGTTAGCCCGGCTTTCACCAGTACTTTCATTTACAAGTAGGGTGAGGAAATGTCCCTTATTTTCGTTTGTCTTAGTTTTGGAGACTGTTCCCCTATTTACTTGTGATGTTTGCTAAGAAGGTATTAAGTGTAATGTTTGTCTCCAAAGCCTGCTACAATAGCATATGTGCCTAAATAGCCATGTAAGAAAATACCTGGTTAACTGTTTTATTTCGGCTTCTAGGTGGACGGATGGTTTTTCGGTGCTTAAAGTAGGATCTGATGGCCTTATATATGAGCACATTTGTGACAAGGTAAGCTTCTTGTCTATTTTGATGAACTCTGCTGCTATTACACTCAAACCTCATTATAACGTAACGGGATATAACGAGATACAGTCTAATCTCGTTAATTCGAACACGCTTAATTCGAACTGACAGTTTATTCGAACTGACGCTGTGGTCCCGTCAAAGTTATGTGTATTTCAATGGGCGAAAACGCTCGGTAATTCGAATGCTAAAGCATTTGGTACGGTTAATTCGAACATACAACGGACCGACAATGCTTTCAGCAGCGCGCCAAATAACGCGGCGGTGCCTCCGACCGGCATTGCTCCGACACCGCCATAGAGCAAAAGCATAGGCGAGACCCCTTAATGCAGCGGCAAAGGCCCAGTCCGGCCAACGAAACTGCCCATGCCGGCAAACGCTCGCTTCCCGATAATGCCAGAAAACGAAACTTCAGGGAGCGGGCTAATCTGCACCGGGCCAGCTGTACCGGCGGCACGGTGGCAGGCGCGCACGGAGACAGTCGAAGGTGAGGGTGCTGCGAGGGAGTTGAGAGAGAGGGCAGCTGTACCGGTGGCAGGCGCACATGGAGACAGTCGAAGGTGAGGGAGCTGCAAGGGAGTTGAGAGAGAGGGCGAGGGGAGCCACCGAAGCCACTGCCACTGAAGCGGCGGAGTTGCCGAAGCCAAATCCGCTTCCCTGCTGCCCTCCTCCCTCACCTTCGACGGTCTCTGTGTGCGCTTGCCCGTCGCCATGCCGGCGCTGTCCGCTCCCAGAAGTTTCGTTTTCTGCTGTTATCGGGAACCGAGCGTTAGCCGGCGTGGGCAGTTGCGCTCGCCATGCGCTTGCGCGCCGCGATATTTCACGACTCTCAACGTTCGTGCATTGTGCTATGGTGCTCGAATACTTAAAAAATACGTCCTTCCTTTAATTCGAACTTCTTTTAATTCTAACAAATTTTCGGGCCCCTTCGAGTTCGAATTATGGAGATTCGACTGTAATGGATATAACGAAGTAAATAAAATTACCCTTGAAATCTCCATAGAGAACCATGCATTTGAAACCTCGTAACAAAGTAAAATTCACCTGTCAATGAATATAACGAACTATATTAGTGTACCAAAAAAAAAACCCGACCACGGTGCGTGAAGTATTCCATGGAGTGACATTCGTTCGGCGCGGCTGTTTTAAATCTTCCGCATCGACCTCACGGCCATGCGCATCCACGCCACGCGCGGCCGAGCGAGCCATCCTCCTCGCTCAACCAGCGGGGCAAGACGAGCGGGTGAGCGGGTGGGCCACGTGATGGCAGTGAGAAGCGGCCAAGCGGCGCAGCACCGTAGCAGCAGCGAGCGAAGTGACCTTCGTGCTGTCTATCGCTTGAACGCAAACTGATCGCCGAGAACACACTGGCACGCATCAAACTACAAGCCGCTGATGCACCTACAGTCGACGTCCGATTTCCCGGACCCTCAAGGGACCGCGAAAACGTCCGGGAAATCGGGCAGTCCGGAAAAACGAATGCACGTGAAAACGCACCTTTTTGGTAGGTATTTTTCGCTGACGGAGAGGGTCACGGCCGGAGTACAAGATTATCATTGCTATTCAGCCAATGCATCGTTTAGGTGGCTCTGAAAAGAGCCGTTAAAAAAATAAAAAAATACGACGTGGCCGGCGCTACCTCATAGGTCAGCACTTGGGCGCAAAGAAGTCGCTTATTTTATTTTGCACGGTCCGCTTGCCCGCGATCATGTCTGCCTCAATTTCAGTCAACGTCATGTTGCCGCTGTACACCGATGACAGTGTCATCAGTGCTCGCGTCAACTCCGAGCTCGTTGGCTGTGTAGGAGCTGGCTCTTCGTTCTCGGTGTCGGAGTCGTCGGAATCCTCCGTAACTTGACGAATGATTTCGTCATCGGTCAACTCCGCACATAGCTCGAGGTCTTTGTCAGCGTCGGCGAAGCCCTCAAAGGTTATCCCGGCTGGAATCGACACGCCGGCAGCGCGCAGATCGTCGAAGGCAACGTCCGCGGATGGCAGTTCGTCCACGGAGGGCAGTTCGCGGTTGGCAGTTCGTTCGAAGGCGCGGACGAAGACGAAGGAGCAGTCGGTGCCATCGCTGTAAACGGCGAATCCGCTCGACGAAAAGCGCAGCATCGAAACAGCTAGGAACTCGGTGGATGCTGAAGGTCGGGAAACGTGATCACTGAAGATAGCGCGCAGCAGCAAACGATCAACCGCAGACACGACCGCAGAGCTGGCAGAGCTGACAAAACAACACGCGAACGAACACAGTGAGGTTTGGCTTGGCTAAGCTACGGCTGGCAACGGATTGACACGTGCGGTTTCGAGGTTACGGCAGCCGCGGCGCGGTGCGGCGGTGCTGCTGGCCACACCTGCGATGCGAGTATGGTGGGTTCGAGGATATGAAAACAGCCAAAATGGCGGCGTCGGTGGTGACTTTCGGTCGGCGGTTAACAGTAAAAAGTCCGGGAAATCGGATGGCGAAGGCTATAAGCGTCCGGAATTTCGGACTTTTTAATACATTGACTCTATGGGGAACTTGACGGTGCCACAGATGAGTCCGGGAAATCAGGCATGTCCGGAATTTCGGGCGTCCGGGAAATCGGACGTCGACTGTACACTGCCTAGACTCTGCCCCCAACGCAGATCGCTTTCAAGATACGGCCTGCGCTGGTCGTGCGCGGCAGCGCAGTACGCAGTTGATTCCAAAGTACAACACCGCGCGGGCGCGCACTTTCTCCACGTCGCAGATCGCTTTCAAGATATGGCGCCGGAGTAACAGTAACAAGCTGTTTTTTTCCAACATCATGCCATTATACAGTATAGACCACTTATAACGTAACCGCTTATAGTGCAGGACTGGATATACAGTTAAACCTGGATATAACGAAATTGACAAATTCCCGAAAAACTTCGTTATAAAGAGGATTTCGTTATATGCAGGTTCGGCACGAAAATTCGAAAAAGAAACGCTTACCGTATTTACTCGATTCTAACGTGCCCTCAATTGTAACGGGCACCCGTTTTCGTTGAAGCTTTCATCCTTGGGAATGTCACACCAGGTACCGGATATGTGGACGCGTGTCGTTTCGCACAAGCGTGAGGCATCGGAAACGAAAAGCGAGTGTCACGATGGCGTCGTATCATCGTATAGCGTTACAGTAGAACCCCGCTGTTATGTTCCCGGGGGCTGCGTTTTCCCGGCTGTTACGTCGTTTTCGGCCGGTCCCAGCACAGCTCCCATAGAACCCAATGCATTAGTAACCCCGCTGTTGCGTCGCAACTGTGGGACCGTTTCTGCATCATACGTTGCGAACTGCCACCCCGCGCTGGCCCGAGCGGCCATTTTGACTTTTCATGTCGCTTGGCTTGGTGGCTTGACGATGGCATTGGCCGCCCAGAGTGCCGGGGCGACAACTATGACGTATTTTCGGTTTCCGCCAGCAAAAGTATGGCCCTTGAGATTCGTATTTGCTACATAAAGAAGGTGTCTATGACGCGTTGTGGCCCTAAAACTGGTTTTGGCTAATAGATATTCCATATAAAGTCCAAGGACGATAACGCAGTCACCGCGCGCCCTATGCTGTATGTGCGAGTGAAAACGTGCGAGTGGAGCCGACGACCGCGTCTAAATCTCGCCCGCGCCTTTTTCCGTTGCGCTGCAGGCACCGGCGAGGGAGCGAAGGGGGAGGGATAGCGGGGCGGCGTTGTACTGTACTCTGGCATCAACGCGCGGCGGTGCGCGGTCGTGCGGGCCGTATCTTGAAAGCGATCTGCGTTGGGGCAGAGTTAGCAGTGTAGGTGCGTCGGCGGCTCGTAGCTTTGTGCGTGCTGTGTGTTCTCTGCGCTCAGTTTGCGTTGAAGCGATAGACAACAGCACGAAGGTCACTTCGCTCGCTTCTCCAGCGGCGCTTCCACACGCTGCCAGCGTTTGACAGCGTGTGTCCGCGCTCATCGAGTGATGTGTCACAGCGTGTACCAGCGCGTCAGCAACATCAACTGGAAAAGGACAAAGTGCTGGCTTGACGGGCTAGGCCAGCTGCAGCAAGCGGCAGGATCAGGTTTGAATGAAGGGAGGGGGAAAGGTCACGCCCGCAGCGGCAAGATCGCCGGGTCGAGGGATGCAGGCCCGCCTCGCACACGCACGCACGCACACGTGCACTCGCTTAGCATTCCGTCGCGGCGAAGGTGCTTCCAGTTGCTGCTCGCGCAAAAATGACAAAATTTGAGGCAAAATCTCTAGGTTGTCGGAGGGGAAAATTCGTTATATCGAGGGGGTCTCCCGCTGCCACTTCGTTACGTAGAGGTCTCAAATACATGTGCTTCTATGGAGTAACGGCGGGGAATAGAAAAACTTCGTTATATCCAGGAATTCGTTATATGGAGGTTCGTTATAAGCAGGTTTAACTGTAGTGCGGTCTTTTCAGACTCCCGTTAATTTTCCCATAGCACTCCATGTATACACGTATCGCTTATAGTGCAGTTGCGGGAAACGAAATACCGGTTACAGTGCGGCTGCCTGGGGGTACGGAAGTCAACGGAGACGGCGAACACTCCCCTCAAACGGGCGCCCTAAGGAGTGCTCGAGGAAGAAAGAGAGACGAAGTGGAGGAGAAGGGCACATGGTGCGAACGAACAGCCAGTGAGGCTGAAACCATCTTGACTGCGAGTCGTGAAATATCACGGCGCGCATAGTGAGCGAGGGCCACGACACTGCCAAGGCCGGCCAACGCTCGCTTCACGATAACGGCAGTAAACGAAACTTCAGGGAACGGGCGGCGCCCGCAAGGGGAAGGGCGCACGCGGAGACCATGGAATGTGAGGGAGGAGGGCGGCAGGGAAGCGGATTTCGCCTCGGCAACTCCGCTGCTTCGGTGGCTCCCCTCGCCCTCCCTCGTAGCTCCCTCACTTTCGACTGTCACCGTGCGCGCCCGCGCCGCTCCAGCCGGCCCGGCACCAGCTCCCCGAAGTTTCGTTTTCTGCCGTTATCGGGAAGCGGGCGTTTGCCGGCGTGGGAAGTTTCGTTGGCCAGCCTAGGACAGCGCCGCTGCTTCCCTCTGCGCCGTAGCCGCAGCGTGCAAGGTCAACACGCGACTAGAAAGTAGAGGAAGCATAAAGGAGAAAGAAGGGATCACTGCCATTTTCTACGCATGGCTACGGTAGCGTGGCTGAGACGTCGGCACGTACACGCATGTTCCAGCGCAACGCAGAATCGGCGACCTTGCCATTTGAGAGAGGGTGAAATTTCCACCGCATTTTTTTTTCTTTCTCCTTTTTTTGTTTTGTTCGCGCACGACATTGAGGGGTCTCTCCTAAGCTTTTACTCTATGGCGGTGCCGGAGCAATGCCGGTCGGAGGCGCCGCCGCGTAATTTGGTTCGAATTAACGAGATTTGACAACGAAATTGAATGCAAACATTCTAGCCACATTCCTCGACTGTTGCATATGCGTGGCGGCTCGGTGCGCATGTTTTGTATATGTGCGGGCCTTGAAAATTGTTGCTTTGGTTATAGTGCGGTACCGCTTATAGTGCGGATATTCGAGACTCCGGCGACTTACGTTATAAGCAGTCTACTCTGTATTAATATAATACTAGCAGTGACATAACTGTAAGCACAATTCCTTTCTGTGTAAAGCTTTGGTTCATTACAGAAGCACATTTAACATATTGGTACCTTCTATGCAGGTGCTATATAGGCCTTTTTTGTTGACATTAATATCAACAGTGATGGTGAAGCCAAGCATTGACTGCCATTTTTTTCCATTTCTTTGTTGTATTGTAAGGAACGTTCCTTGAGCATTTATGACATAAGTTATTACTTTCTTTAGGCAAGCTTGAAATTTTATTTTGCACTCGTGGCACTGTGAACTAGGTTAAGCACATACACTTGTGTATTTTACTTTTGTTATAATAGCATGCACTGGGTATACAGTGTTTTTTCATGATGTTGGATGGAAGCCAAGTATATGGCTGTTAAAGCAGTAAATTTTCATTTTGCTATATCTTTAGAATAGACAGATCAGTTGCAACAGTCGCAGGTCCATGTGGTGAAGTATAATCTGATTCTTTGCTGCACCCACTGGTGATTACATCTTTGGATCACTGATATGGGCTTCAAAAAAACTTTTTGAATTATCTATTTTGGAACTATGTGGTGTGAATCTTTTTTGAGTGTAACCACTACATAAATGTATACAGTACGACTAGTCTAGCATGTCACTGTGTGATTATTTGAGCTGATTGTTAATTTGATTCTCTAGCACTGCTGATGCAACAGATTTATTTCTCATGTTGTAGATGATGCCTGACGAAGAGCTAGAAGAGGTGAAGTCATCTAATGTGGCCGTCAAGCTTGCTTTGTTGCTGGGCCTGACACCACAATCATTCAGCTTTGGATCACCGACAGTGGTGTCCTCGAGCGAGAACAGCCTGCTCTAGTGCTGAAGCTGATACTCTTGCTTCTCCTCTTCTCCCACACATTTTGTGTGTGCAGTGTACATAGCTTTAGGAACACAAGTCAGGACCTTTATTGGCCTTGACAATTTTGTCTCGCCTTCCTGCCACATTACAGCCAGTACTCTGTTACAAAGAAGTGTGGCTTTGTGGCTTTTGCAAAGGGAAGGATAAGTAAAGTTCTCATGTGAGAGCAATCCCAGTGAGTAGTAGTGCTTAGAGAAGGATGTTTGCTTTGGCACTTGGTTCAGCTCCTGTAGAATGCAGCCATGCTTTTGGCATAGCAACTTGGAATTGCATAGTGCAAAATCATTAAGCAAGAAATTAGAGGTCTTTTGAAAGTGTTTTGACAGCATACATTGTACATGCATGAAAGGACTATTTATCGAAGCTGTCTGTCTGTGCTTGTCTTTTTTGCGCTGTGTAACTTTAAATGGGATGCTCGATAAACGACATTAATCTGTTTTATCTTCCCTCTCCAAAATGCTGTTCGCTATGTGATCTTCATGCAAATAGCAATTTCTTTGATGGAAGTACAAGTTGCGCTGTCTGCTAACTTGGAGAAAAGTTATACTGGTTAGGCATGGTTTTAAAGTTGCTTCTAGGTTGCAGCAACTAAGGAAGCTTGTATTCAGTGGTGTGTCCACTAGTTCTCCGCGCTGCTCTTTTATTGTTGTTGAGTGTTGTTTATTATTGGTTAACATAAAGGGTGACATAATTTGAACAGTACACTTATATTCCAGCAATATAAAGGTTGTGCACTTGTGCTCACCATGCTAAAGTTGGTGCGCATAGCCTTTTTTAAAAGGGACAGCAGTAGTGAGCCACTTATGGTCTGTTTGCTTCTAGGTTTTTGTTGTCAGTGCCATGTCTGAACATTTGTGTTTTCTGCATAGCTTAATCTCTGTGCAGAGTGAGCTTTAAAATATAGATATTATTTTAAACTACATAGAAGCTGCCTCAAGTTCTGGAACTCCTACTTACAAGATTCGGATATACTTATGTGCTAAGCATGTTATGTGCAACTTAGATCACAGAGCAGACTATGAGGTGTTTACATTTTCCGACAGTTGCGATTGTTCAACAAATGTGAGCTTCACAACAGTGCATATGGAATCAAGCAAAACAGCTCAAGGGCAGTCTTGAAATTATCCCTTCCAATTTCAACTTTTATAGGTAATGCAACACAGCTGACTATACATACCGATATGTAGGCATGGCCACCTGCAGTAGCATTATGTAATGTGTAAAGATGTGTCAGGTGTACTCATTGAGATTCACTACCAATGTGTTGCACCTATCTTGCACATGCTTTTGCTGTGAACCACTTGAGTCATCGTAGGCTGAATTAGTCTTTGCCAGGCCAGCTTAGATGAAATCAGGTAGCTCTGTTGCAACAGGTCTCCCTTATTGCTTTCCACCATGAAACCATTTTCCTTTAAACTTTTTAAAAAACTTTAAAAAAAAAGTTTTCACTGTTAATATTGAACTTTATTGTGAGGCACTAGAGCATGTGATGTCTGCACTGAGTTTAAGCGGATTGAGTAGATCTGTGCTTTTTGAGAAAAATGTGCGAGCTCATTGGTGGCAAGGTGTTGCAATAGTGTTAGCATGGTGCTACAGGTGTGCAGTGAAACCAGAATCACAATGTAAGCATTGGTGAAAAGTGCAGCATTCTGAGTTTCTGAGCATTATCTATTCTGTTCGTTACATGTGCCCTGGTTTCTATTATGTGCATGTGGGTTTGGTTTATGTTGTTGGCTTAATGTTAAAACGAATGTTAAAGAGCTTTAAAAACATTGTCTGCACAGTCGCAGCCCTGCTACTTGTATTCAGTAGCTTCTTTTGGAAGGGGTGTAAATGTACAAACTCTCATGTTACAATTTTTGTGGTTATTAGAATTTACATCTTTGACGTCACCAGTTTAAGTAGCTTGCATTCAATTTGAAAGCTTGCTTCTAATAACATGCAATCCCCTTCCCCCTCTTCCTCCTTCCTTATCTGTGTGAAAAAAATTTTGAGCTCAACCACCGGGTGTCTGAGCTGTGCAGAAAAGCCAGCCTCTCAGTGACCTAGAGAAACAGCAGGTGCATCAGTTTGAAGAGCAAGGTGCATGTCTGCAATTAAGCAGGAGTGCCACAAAGGGTAAAGGGAGTGACAGCACAAAGTAGTCTGCAGTGGCCTGGTCCACCACCATAATGAGCAGCATCTGCGCCTCTTTGTTGAATAAAACACCACACATCTAGCCCTTCTGGACAATGCTTAGCATTTCAGCACAGTGTGGTGGATGTACTGCAATGTATGTACCCATGGCCCAGCACAAATGCTGATGTTGCTGCACAGGTGCACAGTGCAGTAGCAAGTTGCGTGTCGCACTATGCTAATATAGTCAATTTGAATCCACTCCTTGCAGTCGCTTTACACATTGTATTTTGTTTTGTCATGCTATTTAAAAAAAGTCCGAATTGTCATTTGTTGCGTTTGAGTTTGCATTACATTTGTGCAAACACAGTAAACCTCAGGTGGTCAAAATTGATCAGAAGCCCATAGCTACAACATCTGCCATACCAGCAGCATGCTTAAAACTGTGCTCGTGTACAAAGCATCTATACTTAGGTGTTCAATTTTACCTAGTGTGAAAAAAAGTACTGTGTGCTACTTTTTCCTTTTTATTCCTGTAGTGCCTTTTGGCATCTGCTTGTGGTGCGGAAATTTCTATACACGATACCTACAAAAATTTCTACAATAGTGTAATTAATGCTGCAGTGCTCGGTGTCTCCAGCGGATTTCATGTATATAAAAATTCTGCTGTGTATATCTGACATGTCTTTAAACACAGCTTCGTTGACCTTCTTTTTGCTTTCTTTCTAAATGCACTGTTAATGTGGAAGTTGCTGCAGTTTTAAGTACTTTTTTTAACATAACCAAACAAAGTTTTCTTCCGAGTTTAAGGAAGTGTATCCTTGGTGGCTGAAACACAGTGCTCATGTAACATTGGTTGCCGCTTGAACAATTGTGTAACCATGGCAAACTTGCAGGCATTATTGCATGTAGTAGTCTTGCACTCTGGATGCTTTGTGTATGGAAATGGCTTTGGCTCAGTGTGTTTGCGTAGCACTGACACCTGCATTTTTTTTTTCTGTTAAATTTTCTATATGATTAATTAAGACAGCACTTGTGACGAGTTGCATACAGCTAATTATATGTAGTGTTGTTCATTTGTATAATTTTGTGAACTCCTAAAAGTGACTTAAATTGTACATACATGTGGAGCATTTAGCTGCTACCCTTCATGTAAATGAAGGCACAGTAACACTTATCGTTGGGATGATTTACATGTGGCCGCTGTGCAGAAATCGTTTGGTATTTGTATGATAGTTTGTGAGAAAGGTTGCTGTAATGCTGTCTGAAGTGAAAAATCATTGTCCTGTCAGCCCCTCACCCAGGGAATTGCAATATTTACTCTTTACAATTAGATGCTGCGTCCATTCGTGTAATCCTGTCACGACACTTGGGTGGGCTGGAGAAGTATTTGGTGAAAATCCGCTGCAGTGAGTGAGTGCTAGTCTAAACTCCAGCCTGTTTATAGCTCACAATGCAACGCACAGTCTAGTTTGATTAGTAGTGGTCCTATAGTGGCACATAGTGGTGCACTTGACATGAACATGTTCCTTTACTGCGAGTGCATATGTGCATGCTTCTGTTTAGAATATAAACACTGCTTCCTGTTGTAGCCGGTGAAATAAGTTGCCACAGTGGTTGTACTTGTTGCACTTTTTCTGTCTACACCATTCTCAAATTCCAGAAATAAGTGTTGGCTTGAGTACATGTATTTCTCGCTGTAGGGATTTCATGAGAGTGTGCTGTTAGTTGTATTTTATTTTATTCAAACATGATTAAATTTGTAGTACATTCTTTGGCAGTAGTTATGGAAAGTTCTGTTGCATGAATAAAACTTATTTTTCAGTGCTTCATGTCATGTATAGTTTAACTTTGTATTAAATTCATACTGTAATTGCTGCTCTTGCTCCTCCTAGATTGCTTTTTGTAAGCAGTCTGCTACAATTTGAAAGCTATTGTGAACATGTGTCATGCCAGCTGGTGAAAACCATTAGCCATTGCACATTAATAGTACGTACTGTTAAGAATGGCAAGCTTTTGTGCAAGTTTTTATAACTTTCGATTGCTTCAATTAATAGTTTTTCAAATGTAAAAACAAAATAAATGGGTGATTTCATATTGCACATCAGCAGCCATAAACACTTCCAGTGGAAGTTTCAAGTACTTGTGTAACAAATAGCTTAGTGCCCAGAGTAGCTGACTTGTATGAAGCCAGGAAAGGTATGCTTGCTTGCATACATCCATTGTCTTATGGATGCATTCTTTATCCCAAGTTGTTTGTAGTACTACCCAAAGTATGAGGCATACACAGCTAATATCTTTGCGCAGTGGAATATAGTTCTGTCTGTAACTGTCTGATTATTGGCGAGATTGGAGAGTTTTATTTTTGCTTGGTACATGATACGTTACACTGATACACGACATGTTAGGACCTTTGCATATGCACGTCGTATACCGCAAATTACTGTGGTGGTGAGCAGACGATGCAGCGTGGACGAACTGATCTTGAGGGGCATTTGACCTTCCTATCGGATTATGAATCCTGCAGCTTCCACACAAATTACTCGAGGTGGAGTACAGGCCCAGGCTCCTGATAGTGTTAGGTGGAAAAGTCCTTCCTGAAGATATTGCACGTTTGCTGCATGAAGGATTCGGGTGTGCTTTAGAACCTCTTTGACAACCATGTGGACTTCTGAGAGTGGACTTCTCCATTAGCAATACTTCCGTGTTGCTAATAAGGGAGTGTCCCATTAAAGGGCCATTCACCAGGTCTGGCCATTTTGAGCTGACAAGCGCAGTACATACAATGCTCGCTAAGTATTACATCGCTATGCGTTGTGGAAAGCTGAAATTTCAAACCAAACGCGTTGTGGAAAGCTGAAATTTAAAACCAAACGCCGTTTGCCCTTCTCCTCACGAGCGCTGTGCTCCCAACCGGAGAGTGACGTATATATCACAAGTGCGCTACGCCATCGCCATGCTGCGACGTCACTCTCAGTGACACGTGGCTTCGAGAATTATTCAAGGCAACATCAGTTTTTTGTTTAATCTGTTGCTTCAGTAGACGAACTAAAGTTTAGAGAAATAATAAAACATACAAACCGAATGTCTGCATGTTTTTGTTTTACTTTGTACTGCAGCAATAGAGATGTACTTCTGTTTCGTCTGATTGTTCCCGCGTCGTGCAGTCAACGAAACTGCAGTGAGTGCAGTTTCGTTGTGGCCTACAAAATGCATGCCGCGCCAGTGCGTGCGATAGCGTGCAGTCAACAAACTCATTTTCTACTGTGTTCCAGCGTGTGATTATGCTCTGTGATCCACTTGCGTCTGCCTCAGTGGTCGTGTAGCACTGACTTTATACCGCTAGTTGGCTGATCTCGTGGACAGTGTACAAAATCGTGCGCTGTGCAAAACAAGACAAATGCAACAGATTGCGCACAATACCTTCAGCGGGGCCCGTGACGTATGGGCCACGCGATCCTCCAGCTCCGGCATGAGCTCCGCTATGGGAAAATGCAGGGAAGGAATTTCGCTTGCGGAGGTTAGACGAGGCAAATGGAGAGAGTGTCTATGTTGGCGGTGACGCTCGCCTCCTGAAATCATGGGTTCGCGGCACCAAAATATTTCTGTCAGCTAATAATGAACCAATTTGAAAAATTCTTGCGGCTCCCTAGAGGGCACACAACTACTTCCAGCTTATAACCGAAATTTATACATTGTCCCTGCTGCCATCTGCCTAGCTTCACTGCAGTGCACCAGTTTAACTCAATGGGCAGCATTTTGAAAAATTAAATTTCAAGAGGCCACCTGTATTTCAATAACTTTCAGTTAGCGACGTCAAGGAGGGTACGCCCTTCTAAAAACATGCATATTTATGGCACTTATTCGTAACATTCCTGGTGCGTTATAGCAGTGTTTTAATCCTGAACAAAATTCAGCTATAACTCGACAAAGACATTACGACCAAGGGCCGTAAATATGCTGACGTTTCTAACTGAAAGTTGTTAAAATAACTTTTTGAAAATGCTGACCATTGAGTTACGCTGGTGCACTACGGCGAAGTTTGATAGATAGCGAAAGGGGTAATGTCCAAAATTCCTGGACTTGAGCGAGCTGTCTTCAACGTCACACAGTGCATCAGAGCGCATAATCTGTAAAAGGCTTTGCCGTGTTTTATTGCATCGAGGGCATTACTGAAGGGCTGTTCATCCAATACAATAAAACCCTGGTGGCTGTCGTGTACGGAGGACGATGACATTCTCGCCAATAGTGACAGATGTAAGCACTCGTCCGTTCACTTTATTTTGCCATGGCAGTTCGCGGTAATGATGAATAAAGTCCTGTGGGTGTGCGCTTTTATGCGCAGTTTCCCATTTCTTAGTGGCATCACTTCCCGATAAGTGGTAAAATATTCTTTTTTTTCTGTGAGGCCGAAAGTCCCCCATCGTATTGTATTCTGGGTCACATTGTTTATGCGCAAATATATGTATATATATATATATATATGCATAAAATACATTTCTGATCATTGGTTTTGAACCCTGTTCCCGGGACTAGCACAGAAGCCCAATGCTCTAACCATTGAGCCACGGACACATGCCTAAATATGCAGAATAAAGCACCTTTACAAATTTCCCTTGTACTAAGTAGCGCTTTATGATGTTTGATGCATTCGGCGCGTGCATCTTTTCGCTTACAATGAAGATAGAAGTTACGGGACGCCTTCATCGGCGAAATTCTTTTACCGTACTGTGGCACGTTTCTATAAGGTCAGGAACGTCATGTCGTGTGATCCAACATGATTTAATGCCGAATAAAGTTCCGCTTTCTCTGCAAGGTCCACTGTGGTGGCTGAGGAATGCATTTGTCGCTGAAATCTGCAGCACGTCTCTTGTCGTAATGCTTAACCCCGTAATCTTACTATTAACATCTTACTAAATTTTATTTTCATCAGTAGTTCAAAAAAACAAAAACAGGTGAAGCATAATTGCACAGTTGGAGGTCCCGAAGTAAAAACTGTCCGGGGGGGGGGGGACCTCCTAAATAGGAAACAAATAGGGGTTAGTACAATTGTGCCAACAGTAGCAGGCTGCATCATACAAAGGGTGTTTGTCAACAAAAACAGATGCCCAAACACAGTTACACATCAAGGAAAATTGGAAGAAATTGTTGCCATTTATTTTTGGCCATGGAGGGTACATTAGTAGAAAAAAAAAGGAAACTTTTTTTGGTTACAACTTAATTACCACAATAATTGATTAGCAAATAGTTTGTTACTGTCCACTGCTGAAACTTCACTGCGACATATTGACACGTATACATGTTTATCTTTCACCGGTGGCCGCTTTCCACCGGCTAACAAACGTTAAACGTTATCACTCGGCGCAGGATGCGCCTGTATCGGAAGTTTCTAGAACGTTATCGATGCTTCTTTTCGTTGCCTGTTTTCACCGACGCTTATGTTATCTGATTGTGTGACCGACGCGAATTGTCTAGAACTTTCTGGAAGACACGCGGGCATCAGTGATTAATCTGGAACCTTCGATGACTCAGGTATAAAAGCCGACGCGTCTCGCCGCTGATCAGATTTTCGACGATCGCCGACTGTGTTCGCCGCTATCGTTGTGCTTTGAGTGTACCTTGCTTTTGTGGGCACAGGTTCGCCCAATAAACAACCAGTTTCGTCGTACACTGTTTTCTTCAGCGTCACTACTACGTGACATCTGGTGGAGGTGCTTTTGTGTCCATGCAGCGGACGCCCCCGCAAAGCCGCGACCCAAGCCCGAAACCGGAGGACGAGACCAACGTCGCCAAGGACCAGCGAGCTAGCCGTAGGCAGCAAGGACTTTTGCCAGAATACGGACTTCTTCCCGAGAAGACCACAGCGATCAAGGCCAAGTCAACGACCACAATGGCAGCCCCAGCGTCCCCCATCCTGCTGCAGCAACCTCGGGAGCCACCGACCTTCCGTGGATCATCAGCTGAAGACCCTGAAACATGGCTGGAGACGTACGAGAGGACCGCAACATTCAACAAATGGAGCGACGATGACAAGCTGCGCCATGTCTATTTTTCGTTGGATGACGCTGCTCGGACATGGTTTGAGAACAGAGAGACCACCCTGGTGACTTGGGACCTATTTCGCGAGAACTTCGTGAGGACCTTCACGAGTGTCGTACGAAAAGAAAGGGCTGAAGTTCTCCTGGAAACCAGAGTTCAATTGCCGAACGAGAGCATCGTGATCTTCACGGAGGAGATGACTCGCCTCTTCCGCCATGCCGACCCCGACATGTCTGAAGAAAAGAGAGTTAGGTTCTTGATGCGGGGCGTCAAGGAGCATCTATTCACCGGATTGATGCGCAACCCGCCCAAGACTGTGGCAGAATTTGTTTCGGAGGCGACAACGACCGAGAAGACGCTTGAAATGCGAGCCAGGCAATACAACCGCCGTGCGCTAACAAACTACGCCGAAGCTCAAGCTCTAGGCGCCAACGACCTGCACGAGGCGATCAGAGCGGTTGTACGGGAAGAACTACAGAAATTATTCCCAAGATCGCAGCCTCAGGTGGCTTCAATCGCTGACATAGTTAAAGAAGAGGTTCAGCGATCACTGGAAGTGCCAGAAGTTCCGGCATCGCCTCAACCACAGCCGCAAGCGATGACCTACGCCGCCGTCGCCCGTCGTGAAGGCTCCCCTCCGCGCTCGCGCCAGGGCCCCGTAACGCCGCAGTTCCGTCGTCCATCGCCGCCGCCGCCAGCACGCCCGCCCGTCGCCCAGCGCAGCTACCAGCGGAAGACGGACATTTGGCGCGCCCCCGACCACCGCCCGCTCTGCTATCACTGCGGGGAAGCCGGCCATGTCTACCGCCGATGCCCATACCGCGAGATGGGCCTACGAGGGTTCGCCGTCAACGCGCCACGTCCACAGCTTGGCGAGCGACCACGTGACATCGCCGACTACCTTGCCGGAGCCCAGTGGCAACCACGACGACCCTCACGCTCGCCGTCACCAGGCCGCTACATCTCGCCGCATCGCCGCCTGTATGCCGGCCCAACCCGGGGCCGATCTCCCAGCCCATACCCGGGAAACTAAAAGCAGCAACCGATGGAGGTGCGGTTGCTGTACGACGCAATGCCGAAGATCCTCCGCCGCCGCCGACGACGACGACGATTCGCGAATCATCACGACGAGATATCAGCACGCCGCCTAGCAACAGCCTTGACAACACATCGCCGCCGAACGAAGACCTTCCGACGCGACGTAGCAGCAGCAGAGCAAGCCGACGCAGCCGTGATCCGACGCCACGAATTAACCGCAACGCCAGACGCCGGTCTACCGATCTAGACGTGCTCATCGATGGTCATAACGTCACCGCTCTCGTCGACACTGGCGCCGACTATTCAGTTTTCAGTGGCACGTTCGCCGCCAAGTTAAAGAAGGTGAAGACGGCCTGGCAAGGACCCGATATACGGACAGCGGGAGGTCACCTAATAACGCCGGCTGGAATCTGCACAGCGCGAGTCACGGTAAACAACCGCACTTACCCGGCGAGCTTCGTAATCCTGCCGCACTGCTCCAGGGACGTCATCCTAGGCATGGACTTTCTAAACCAACATGGTGCAGTCATCGACTTAAGGTCCATGTCGATAACGCTTTCAACACACAAAGCGATACCGCCGGATACAAGCATCGGTTACCATGCCTTGAATGTGCTTGAAGAACAAGTCACCGTTCCGCCGCGCTCCAGCGTAATGATTTCCGTCGGTACCGAAGTGCCTGCAGACATGGAAGGCGTCATCGAGGGCGATCATCACTTACTGCTCGACCGTGAAATTTGCGTCGCTAGAGGCATAGCTGAGCTACGTGCAGGGAAAGCAAGGGTGATGCTCACGAACTTCAGCCCCGAATATAAGCACATTAACAAAGGCACCACGGTCGCCTACATCGACGAAATAGTACAAGCCAGCAGTGCTTTCGCCTTCACGGATTCCAGTGCACCTGCAACGACGACTATAATACCTGAGCCAACTTTCGACGTCAATCAGAACCTTCCCAGGCATAAGAAAGAACAACTAAAAGCTCTGCTCCTGCAATACAAGGACTGCTTCTCGTCGTCGTCAAAAGTTCGACAAACCCCTGTCGCCAAGCACCGCATCATCACCGACGAAAATGTCCGCCCACTCCGTCAGAGCCCGTACCGTGTTTCGGCGCGCGAACGTGAAGCCATAAGGCACCAAGTCGACGAAATGCTACGCGACGACATCATCCAGCCGTCCAAGAGTCCGTGGGCGTCCCCCGTGGTGTTAGTGAAGAAGAAGGATGGAACCCTACGTTTCTGCGTCGATTATCGTCGGCTCAACAAGATCACGAAGAAGGACGTATACCCCCTCCCACGTATTGACGACGCCTTGGATCGACTCTACAACGCAAAGTATTTTTCGTCGAGGGACCGGGAGAAGACTGCCTTTATAACACCAGACGGACTGTTCGAGTTCAAGGTCATGCCGTTTGGTCTTTGCTCGGCACCTGCGACTTTCCAACGCGTCATGGATACAGTACTGGCAGGCTTGAAGTGGCAGACTTGCCTCGTCTATTTGGACGACGTCGTTGTGTTTGCCTCAAGCTTCGAAGAACACCTGCGGCGCCTTGAAACAGTTCTTCAAGCAATCAAAACCTCCGGACTCACGTTAAAGCCCGAAAAGTGCCGCTTCGCATATGAGGAGCTCTTGTTTTTGGGCCACGTCATCAACAAGTCTGGAGTGCGCCCCGACCCTCAGAAAACTGCGGCCATCTCCAACTTTCCTCCGCCCGCTGACAAGAAGGCAGTGCGTAGGTTTTTTGGACTGTGGGCCTATTACAGGCGCTTCGTCAAGAATTTCTCACGGATCGCTGAGCCACTGACGTATCTCACGAAGGCCGACGTCGAGTTCAAGTGGGAGACGCCGCAAGTCGAAGCATTCGAAGAACTGAAGTGACGCCTGCAATCGCCGCCAATACTTGCGCATTTCGACGAAAACGCCGATACGGAAGTCCACACCGACGCAAGCAGCGTAGGACTCGGCGCCGTGCTTGTGCAGAGGACTGACGGACTAGAAAGGGTTGTAAGTTACGCTAGCCGGTCGCTATCGAAGGCGGAAGCAAATTATTCCACAACAGAAAAGGAGTGCCTCGCCATCATCTGGGCTACATCAAAGTTTCGCCCCTACCTCTATGGCAGGCCCTTTAAAGTTGTGAGCGACCACCACGCCTTGTGTTGGCTAGCTAACTTGAAGGATCCTTCAGGTCGCCTCGCACGCTGGAGCCTGAGACTTCAAGCATTCGACATCACCGTCGTTTACAAGTCCGGGCGAAAGCACTCTGACGCCGATTGTTTGTCTCGCGCCCCCGTCGAACCGCCGCCACAAGACGACCAGGATGACGACACTTTCTTGGGACCCATCAGTGCCGACGAATTCGCCGAACAACAACGAGCCGACCCGGAACTAAGGAGCCTTGTAGACTACCTGGAAGGCAAGACCGTCATTGTGCCGAAGGTGTTCAGGCGAGGATTGGCGTCGTTTTTCTTGCAAAACGACATTCTCCTAAAGAAGAACTTCTCGCCTCTCCGAGCCAACTACCTCCTCGTGGTACCCTCAGCATTGCGTGCAGAGGTTCTGCAAGCTCTCCATGACGACCCAACGGCTGGACATCTCGGTTTTTCACGCACTCTCGCGAGGATACAAGAAAAATACTACTGGCCTCGCCTCTCTGCCGACGTCGCCCATTACGTAAGGACATGCCGAGACTGTCAGCGATGCAAAACACCGCCGACAAGGCCAGCCGGACTTCTACAGCCAATCGAGCCACCTCGCCGACCGTTCCAGCAGATCGGGATGGACTTACTGGGGCCTTTTCCGACGTCGACGTCCGGGAATAAATGGATCGTCGTCGCTACGGACTACCTCACCCGCTACGCCGAAACAAAAGCCTTGCCCAAAAGCAGTGCCGCCGAGGTAGCCCGATTCTTCGTTGAGAACATCCTCCTGCGTCACGGTGCCCCAGAAGTCCTCATCACCGACAGAGGCACGGCCTTTACGGCAGAACTAACTCAAGCCATCCTGCGGTACAGCCAGACAAGCCATCGCCGCACCACCGCCTACCACCCGCAGACGAATGGCCTCACCGAGCGCCTAAATAAGACCATCGCCGACATGCTGGCAATGTACGTCGACGTCGAACACAAGACGTGGGATGCCATCCTTCCGTACGTGACCTTCGCATACAACACGGCCGTGCAAGAAACGACGCACAATGGCGCCGTTCAACCTGGTCTACGGAAGGAACCCGGCAACGACGCTTGACGCCATGCTACCAGACGTCGCTGACGAAGAAAATCTCGACGTTGCCACTTATTTGCAGCGTGCCGAAGAAGGTCGACAGCTCGCCCGCCTGCGCATCAAGAACCAGCAGAGGACTGACAGCCGACACTACAATCTACGACGACGCTACGTCGAGTACCAGCCCGGCGACCGTGTTTGGGTCTGGACTCCGATACGCCGACGAGGACTTAGCGAGAAACTGTTGCGTTGCTATTTCCGACCATATAAGATAATCCGACGTATTGGCGCACTGGACTATGAGGTCGTGCCAGACGGCATTTCGCAATCACAGCGGCGCCGGGCACGACCTGAAGTCATCCACGTGGTGCGTCTTAAGCCTTTCTACGCCCGCTGACGAGCTTATAGGTACTTTGTTACTTTGTTATTTTCTTTCTTTATTACGCGTCGTTTTGTTTTCGCTTTCGCGTTTGTTTGTAGCATCGGGACGATGCTTTTTAAGGGGAGGGTATTGACACGTATACATGTTTATCTTTCACCGGTGGCCGCTTTCCACCGGCTAACAAATGTTAAACGTTATCACTCGGCGCAGGATGCGCCTGTATCGGAAGTTTCTAGAACGTTATCGATGCTTCTTTTCGTTGCCTGTTTTCACCGACGCTTATGTTATCTGATTGTGTGACCGACGCGAATTGTCTAGAACTTTCTGGAAGACACGCGGGCATCAGTGATTAATCTGGAACCTTCGATGACTCGGGTATAAAAGCCGACGCGTCTCGCCGCTGATCAGATTTTCGACGATCGCCGACTGTGTTCGCCGCTATCGTTGTGCTTTGAGTGTACCTTGCTTTTGTGGGCACAGGTTCGCCCAATAAACAACCAGTTTCGTCGTACACAGTTTTACGACTGTTTTCTTCAGCGTCACTACTACGTGACAATACTAAGAACGCCACTATGGGCTTTTTATTTGGTTTCCTGCACTTAATCGGCATTTTGAGGCAACAAACTCAGTGTAACATATATGATACATTGGGCATTACCGGGTCAAGATATCACTTGCATAAAATTAACTCAAGGCTGGTTCTGCTTTTTTTTTTTTAACCTAGAGTTAATATACTCGACTAGCGTCACATATGTGTTATGGAATGTGTGGGCACTCTCCATATTCGGTGCATGCAAGAAAAATGTAAGCAGTGCTATGAATAAATGTGAACTAGGAAAGCCGAGCTAAAATGACAGCCAAAATTTCAGGTACGTAACATAAGTTAAACGCTGTTTGTGACAAGCTCAGCCCAATTCAAACCACTGAGTAAGAAGTTGCAACTTTTCATTCATTCATTTGCTTTTATTTGCATGGTTTGCAGCTTGAGAACTCATCAATGTTAATTTCATGCTGAAACAGAGAAATTAACCGACAAAAGGTAGGAACATAAAAGTTCATTTTTTGGTGATGCTGACTGCGACCCATGTAGTTGCAATATATATGAAGTAGTTACCCTGTGCATCGCACATCAAAAACAACTGCACGGTGAAACCTGTGAAGTGACTTTAATAACCACACTACTTGCCTATACTTTCCGCAGCATTGCCTGCTAAGTGAACAGTCCGCAGTCATGAACCACATGTCCACAATAGGGAGCTTTACAAATAGCGCACCCTAGTGTCCTTGGGTATCTAAAGCCCAACGCCCTGTGTCCCCTAACTTTCGGTATTCAAAACGTAAACTCCCTAATGTTTGGAGTGCGAACGTGGCCAGTCTAGGTCGTTCTTTCTAGTATAGCCAGCCGAGCCAAAATGGTACACATTCACAACTGGCCACGCAACACGAAACAGATGAGCATAAAGAGAGATGGGAAAATGGTCGCACAACCCACAGTTCCCATGTTGTCTAAATGTCTTCTCTGCATGCTCATATGTTGTGCTGAGGTCAAAAACTCTTTCCAAGGGCTCATGACTAGACTCACTTGCCTAACCGCAGTGCAGAAAACCTGCACAGAGCATTTGCAAATTATTGGGGGAAAGCCAGCTGCTAGAGCCATAATGCTGCCTGAAGCTTGGGCTTACTTGGAGTGTCTGCTGTTCTCACTCAAACGTGCTCGTGCTGTTTACTATCCATTACTATTGCATTACTATGTTCAGTGACTGTTTTATATGAGGGACAATTTATCCGAGCTCAATATTGCAGCATGCTCGACTTTTGAAAACTCTTGAATATATTTCTTGCAGTTACCATTACTAGGTCCCTGAACTATCCTGAAATAGGCGAATACATTGTCGGTAGAGCACAGATCCATAAGTATCTCAAGCAAGTTGCATGCCTAACTGTGCTGTGTGGCTTTCCTTAAAAGTTCTCTCAAAAGAACATTCCTTGAATGGCACACATTCGAAGGTGTTACTCAAGCTTCTAGATCGGTGTTTCAGGGCCCTTGTGAAAACGAACGTCAAAAAGAAAAAAAAAGAAAATAAATTCAACAATTGTTATAGCAGTTGCAAGTGTCGATGTTGTGCCTCAAACTGGAAAATTATGTTATACAGGAATAAAATTGACAGTTTTATATTTACAGCACATGAAATATACTTAGTTATCTCAGTCTTGCCCGACATGATGGCATCTCATCAGTGCCACCATAAATATGCAGGATGGTCCATTTTCCCCACGTGTTCACTTTGCACACACACTGCAGCAAAAGACCTATCAGAAATGTAAAATGCAAGCAACATGTTTTCATTATGAATAGTTGTTTTCTGTGTGTTTGCAATTCCAAGGCCTAAACTTTGCATCCTGAAGTATGGGCATGGCACTCAGAAGGGCTTAATTTGTTTTTAATAATTTTGGTCAGAGTGTATCGTTATTATTTTTTAAAATTTACGTTTGCAGCATACAGAATCTGCACTCCACTTTCTTGCCACAGAGAGTAAACTGCAAGCACTTGGAAACACAAAACTTGGATTTCATGGCCAACATGGCACAATAAAAACAATTACGTAAATCTATAAAAAAAATGAAGAGGGTAAAGAGCAGAATAAAATACTCTGCAAGCACATGTGCTGTTATACAGTGCATGTGTTCACAGAAATCTTTAGCGGTCAAAAGCTTCTGAGCCTGTACTTTGACCTTCTGCCACTAGCCAGGCTGCTCTAAACTTGCAGTTACAACTTTGTTTACATGACGATTGATTGGGTTTAACATCCCACTGTAACATATGGGCTATTAATTTTTGCAGCCTGGGGTCAACATGCACCAAAGTGTGCTACATGAGAATTTTTGCATTGTCAGTTTGAGAGTTGGGGCTCTTGTTGGTTCACCATGTTTTTCTAGGCGGTCATTGTGGAAGCAGGTTCATCGTACTGGGCGCGGCTGCAGCAGCACCGAGGTCATTCAGCCATGTGCACGAGGGTCGTGAAAGAAATGATGTTGAAAGCCGTGACAGCATTCCCTAAACCACGGCGCAGATAGAATACAAAGTGCACATGGAGAGCATGCTTGGTAGAGGCAAGCCGTGGAGGCGAGATCTTGGTTACGAGGGAAACGAATTTCTGCTGGGTGCGGCTTTTCAACCTGTGTTGCTGTAGAGGACCAACGACCGATAATTCCTTGCTCAAGCAGGCACAGTCAAAGAATGTATGCGTGCTTGTTGTTGTGGTTGCGACTCTGCAGGAGAGAGGGAAGATTGACTCAGGGGAGCTAGACAGAGCTTTTAAAAACAGGTGGTCGGGTTGAGATGAGGGCCCCAGGCAGATGCTTTGCTGCTGAAATAAAAGCCTTCCTCCACTGGACACTGGCTCTTCTTTCGCGCTGCCAGCATGCACTCAAGCCATCTAGGGGTGCCGTCTCGGACCACCATCTACTGCAATAACATCCCTACTCATTCTATGCCCATTTTTAGTGAATTAACCGCCTGCCATCATCAGCGCAAATGTAACGATCTCAAGCTCCTGGGTCGCTTGCACAGCCTAAATCTAGCTGCAAGCACGGTGCTGTGGTGTCCTGTTTTTTTTTTTTTTTTGTTTTGTATTGCATTTGCGATGCTGGTTCAAGCTCTTCGACACTAAATCTTGATTTTAATACCAGTGTCATAAACCTTTTTTTTTACTTCAAAATTTTGTACATGGAGACAAAGTGGTAAAAGTAAGTCACTAAAGTAGGCTTTAGTCCTGAATAATTTCTGTAGGAGTCATAATGCTTCACAGCTAATGTCCAGTACAGAGAACAAAACTGAAAACAAGCCTGAGAAATCAGAATGTCAGCAACAATAAGTGCATAAAGACATGCCTACTTAGACTTAATGCTGCAGCTCATTGGTTCTCCCTAAATTTTACAAATGCCCACATTGGAATGTGTCTAGATCAGGCTTCTGTGCCTTGCCTCTGAATCCCGCCGTCTAAAGCATGTTACATGCCTTTAGTGGCTTGCCAATAATCTTTGAATAGCTTGTAGCTATTGTTCACATACTTACGACTACAAATTTAGAAGTTTAAAGTATGCCTGAACTCTGCTGACACTCGTGACACGATGGTTTCTATGTGCTGATGAAAACTCAACTGCAACTGTTTTACTTTTCTCTTTCTTTTCTTGTACATATGCACAGTATATATAAGCTTGCTGGTTCAAACTGAAGATTTTAACCAGAAAGAGTTTACATAATACTTTTTTACCATAAGCTAAATTAAAATTGGCAACAAGAAACTGGATAGGTCATTTAAGAAATATACCAGTAAATGCTAAGTGTACTCCAAACACTATTCAGTTATTAGCTGAATAAAGAAATGCTTTCCTGTTGTCGTAAGGCACATGTTCTACCACTGCAAACAAAAGACTAAGACGATGACCAAGAGACTAGTGTGACCGTGCAACAGCACAGAAAAAAGATGTGAAGGAAAAAGAAGACACAGGAGGAGCATCGTGGCATGAGCAGGGAAAGGGGAGGTGGTGCCATTTGAAAAGAGGAGGCTGGCGAGAGAAGCAGTGGGCTCCTCCTGCTTGTCCCTGGTGCTCTTGGCCCTAAGGATCTACGTCCTGAGCTGGCGAACATCTTCGGGGCGTTCAATGTGGCACTAAATGCCACCTCTCAGCTTGTATTGTGCGTTCAAGCAGTCTCATTGCTCCTACGTCGTCTCACCACGAGCCTCCTGCACAGTGGACACTCCACACCTATGTTGCTCTGGTCCTGGAACTTGCCTGACAACCTGCACTGGACCATGGTGCCGATAAACCTTCATGTTGTATTTCAACTGGTGTCCAGACCACCTTTGAGACTAGCTTGTATTTTGTTTCTGTATTATTGTTTTGAAGTGTTATAAAAAGTATGTGCGAAAGAGAACACGCTTTGACTAAATTTCATGTCTGTTCGTATTGAAGAGTTAAGAACCATCTACTGCCTCCCTAAACCGTGACATTTGGTGTCTGCGCAACAGGACGAAGCTGTTCTCTGTCGTTCAAGCACTTAATTAAGGCTATGAACACCCATTAATTTATAGGACTTAAGGAATGGACTAGACAAGCTTGCTGGGGGCTGAGTTGAGAGAGTAGATGACAGAGGCGGGGAATTGTCAGCGTGACGAGAGCAATTGAGCACGAGGACACAAAGAAGCGCAAGTGGCTTACCACCTAATGTGCATCATCAGAACGAGCATAGCGGAAGCAGAGGTGTGCAGCTCCCAGCTATGCATCAAGCTTGTTGAAATGGTGGCAGCCTGAGGGGACAGAATGCAGGCAGAGGAACGCAGTGAAGCAGCACGAGTGGTTTGTTATTGAACAATAAATCTGCGCAAGTTTCTCCCGCAGTATGAGGACGCTCGAGACAATTTGGATGCCTACCTCAAAAGATTTGAATGTGTTGCTACCAGCCAAGGCTTAGGCAGATCACAGTGGCCTATTGTATTGAGCATGTGCCTCACAGGAGAAGCTTTAAAAGTATATGGCAGGTTATCTTTTCAGGAGTGCTTAGACTGCGACCAGGACAAGCTTTCTCTGCTGCAGTGTTTTCGTATTGCGGCAGATGGGCACAGGGAACATTTTGGCGTATCCAAACTTGAGAACAAAGAGAAGGCTATGAAGTAGGTGCACGTTAAAGAACCCCAGGTGGTCCAAATTTCCGGAGTCCCCCAATCGTGGTTTTGGCACGTAAAACCCCATAATTAATATAATTTAGAAGGCTATGAAGTATGTAGCTAGGATTAGATGTTACTTCGATAGGCGGGTCGAACTTTCAAGAGCACCTCAAACTTTTGAAGGTCTTGTCGAGGTAATCAAGACGAAGCAGTTCTTAGCAAATTGCAATAAAAGACTGGCGACCTTTCTCATAGAGAGAGACTGCCATGTGTGCTGCAGCAAAAGCAGCAGATCAGTTTATGGAAGACCAGCAACAGAAAAACTTGTGCCACTTCAGTGAGGAATCAGAAATGAACAATACTCTGAAGCAAATACTCTGGCCGAGACTAGAGCTGCAATTGAGAAATGCTTTTTGTGTAGTAGAGTGGGCCACACGGCTCCAAATTGTTGAGCCATAACACAATCCACATTTTGTCAGACATGCTGCCGATACGGGCATGAGGCAATACAATGTCCAGAAAAAAGGTCGTGGCGTGAACAAGCGTCTTGTGCTTTAGATAGCGGCCAGTCAACATCTGAAGCTATGCTTGAACTAGAGAATATTGAATATGTAGTTTCTGGAGGTGTGGCAAGATCCGAAGTCGGTGAAAGCAATCCTCAGGGTGATATCGCCAGCATGATACACGAGGAAAATAATTCTTACAATAATATGCCCATGATGGCGTATGTTTTAAATGGATATGATGTTTCCGTGCTGCAAGATACAGGCAGCGATACCACTGTAGTGCGCCAAGGCCTCGTTTTCTTAAGAGTCTCTCACCTGCAAACAAAGAGTCGTAGTACTGGTTGATGAACTACACACATTTCAACTGAGACCCGGTTACCTTGTCGTCACTGTATTTTACTGGTGAAACGTTGGCGAGATGTACAGACTTCCCTACCTGTGACATATTCCTAGGCAAAATTCCAGGAGCTTAGGAACTGGTAGATCCAAACTATGATTGGGTACACCCAAATCAAGAGGTTGCACAGGATACACATAAAGGACAGATTTTTTTTACTCGTGCCTGATGTACACGTACATGCTCAGGCTTATTCTAAAAGCACTAAATAAGGCTAAGGACATTTCAAATGTGAACATCAGCTGCACTATGGTAGACAGCCAGACAGTAGTAGGATAAAGGTGAACATGTGAGGTGCCAATAGTTGCACCTTGTCTTCTTGTGCCTGACACTGCTTTGCCTCTAGGGTGTTCACCGAATGGTAGTGAAATCACCATTTCGTTGTCACTTGTCCTTTGGAAGTGTTATTCACGATGCAGTCAACGACCGATTATTCGGATACCGATAATTTGGACATGCTTGATTATTTGGACAGCTCCGCGGCACCTCCACTATAGCCCCATAGACAATGTACTATAAGGACGACCGAAATTTCGAACATCTTACAGTGCGACGTGCAATATGGCTTTAGGATGGATAGTTGGGCATGTTGGTTAAGCACGATTTGAAGCACGACTTCGTTGTTAGCAAAACATTGACAACTTTCAGGCATATTTTATCTCCCATAGAAGTGACCCACGAACTTTTGCTAGATTCCTCCATCAGGTTCTTAGATCTTAGATTGTTTTTTTTCAAGCAACCACGCCTGTTGGCAGTATGAACCTTGGCCTAGTAAACCTCTGCTACCTTTTAGTTCCTCTCACTCATAGCTAGTTAAACGCAGCATTGCTAACATGCGCCTGCTGAATGTTTTTAAGAAGTCCTGTCCACATTGAGCTGCGCATTGTTTTCTTAAGCAGCTTGACCGACTGGAAGAGGCAGCCTACACGCAACATGTTCTAGTTTCCGTAGCGGAAACAATCCTGAAGAAGTCGCGAACTCGTCAACTGGACCAGGAGCCACCTCGCGGAAAAGGTAGCTGTCTACCATACATACACCGCATGTTGCATAATTCAAAAAAGATTGCCAAGCGAGCTGATGGAAATGTAGAGTTTTCTGCCCCGTACAAGCTTTCTAAGCTCTGCAGAACGACCAACCCTTTTTTCCGCAAGGCACCGGCCTGTGTCACAAAACAAGATAACAAATACGTAGATTGTCAAGCAGAAGTCGACGAGATTCCTTTAGATGGTAGTAGAAAGTACGTGGGCCAAACTGAGCAGTGCCTAAATGACGGGCTGAGGCAACATAACAACATTGGAAGGGAAGGCCACCTGACAATTCATTGTAGAGATTGCAAATGTAAGCCAGACTTCTGCGCCTGCGCTGTGGTTGCCAGAAGCCGTGACAAATGGGTTCGATTCATAATTGAGGCCAAAAGGATCATTGAGGCAGGTGATAAGTGCGTACATGTTGCATCAATATCTTTATTGCACAAAGAACTGCTTTACCTGAACGCAAATGCACACTGAGAAACTGCGATAGCGCTCCCTGTATAAAACAGTGGCGTTTTTTCTGATTAAACATTGTTGGAAGTGGCGCCTCTGTGTGTGTTCTCTCTTCGTCCGTCGTTTTCATGCCTTCACTTCAGATCATGCAATATGGACTCCAACTGCATGGCTGTGTCCTAATATGGCCACCGAGTCAAGTAGAAATAGCGATATTTTCGTTTCGACACATCGCCAGCATGGTCATCGGCCATGTCACTGGCGCTCCACAACACTGAAACAATAGTCGATCTAGCAGTCGCCGATGAGAATTCGGTGCATGCATTGACAGTACTTTCTGGGGGCGAAATGCGAAAACACCCGTGTACTTAGATTTAGGTGCACGTTAAAGAACCTCAGGTGGTCCAAATTTTCCGCAGTCCCCCACTACGGCGTGCCTCATAATCAGATCGTGGTTTTGGAATGTAAAACCCCATTACTGAATTGACAGTACTGTCAATTTACTAATTGACAGTACTTACTAAGTGACAGTACATTACTAATTAACAGTACTGTAGTGATAAGATGGCGTGCTCGGCACTGTGCCAAGAATGCCATTGCACTATAGTGACGCGAAATTATGTACGTACTCGGTCGGGGCAGTGCGAAAAACGAGGGCAAAGAAAGGACCGTCCTGTGTACTTACCTTTCTTCGTCCTTGTTTTGCGTGCTGCCCTGTTATGAAAAAAAAAAAAAATCATTTCACTAAAAAGACTATAATGCTTTCACAGCATTTAACCATTTTCCCACCTGCCTTGGTCAATGGGTAGTCCATGGTCGAATGGCTCGCATATCAGGCTGCTGAGCTAAGGGAACGGGGTTCGAAACCAGTAGTCGAACCAATTTAAGTCCCTGAGTATGTGGCAATGTGCATTGTGCCGCTCTGCAATGAACCTCTTTCACGCAAACATGGGCCACTGTAGTTACGGGACTAGGTAGGTGCCACTTGGTCTGTGCTGGTCTTTGACGCCAGAGGTTGGGTCACTGAGGTATGGGCCAGTAGGTGTGTGCCACCTTCAAAGAACGTGCCACTGGGAATATGCCGCTCTACAATGACTAGAAAGAGCCCTTAAATTTAACTAATGCTGAGTGCAATCGAACCCACATCGCAAGGGTTCCTCAAGGACAGCAACCCGATGCTTTAGCAGGCTGTGCCACAAATGCACAGGGTATGTGCTGCTTTTCAATGAACATCTTTCACGGCAACACTTTAGCGAGCTGCGATATGAATGTACCGAGTAGGTACCGCTCTTTAATGAACCTCTTCTCTTGAACTTGTGCCACTGGGTTTGCGGCAAGTGAGAAAACAAGTCTCAGCGTTCGCACGCACTGGTGCGGCATGCATTTTGTAGGCCACATGCAGGCTTCGCGGTGGCTCTGCTAGATGGGGCCAAATGTTCTTAGAAAAGTGCAAAAGAGGAGTCCTGCTGCAGTACACGCCTCATACATAACTCATTTCGACGGTGGCAAAACGCTGTGTCGCTTTATTGATTCAATGCTAAACGCATTACCGTCAACTAGGGGAGTGCGAATATTCTGAACTTTTAATCAAACAGCTACTATTCGTAAATGCAAATATTTTTCGAATACTTTTCGAATATCTCAAAACGTAAACTGCGCCCAAATAAACATAAAACTGTAGCAAAGGTATGGTAAATTTTCATTCCCGTGGGCATAGTATAGACATAAAACATGAAAACTTGCGTGTGATGCAGGCAATATCAGTTGGGTAGCCATACTTTATAGGCTATACAGCGATCATTCGAATTCTCTGAAGAGCCCTGTGCATGCGAAGGAACTACTTGTTTGTGCTTAATGCTCCATTTTAGTTTTAATAAACAACGCTTCATAACGTACTATGTAATGAAAGAAACTTCCTAAATTTAAGAATACTCGGATATGAAGTTTGTTTTATAATTATTGTGATAACGAGTAAGCATTACTCGAATACTTTTCGAGTAGTTTGCAATATCCAATTTGATTCTGGCACTATTCAATTCGCATCTGATTTGGTCTCAAAAATCACTATTCGCACACCCCAACCATCGACGGTCATTGTGAGATGGGTTTTCTCGAATTTTTTTGATTACTTGTGGAATAAAGCCACTTATTTTTGGGCATATTCGGTATTTAGGAGTCCCTATCATATGGATGTTCACGTGGTTCCTGTCGGGTTTAAATTATCGGTCGGTGATTGTACTAATGAGAATGCACCTGTGTGTGTGTGTGGTTTTCTTTCCTCCCCCCCCCCCCCCCCCCCAAAAAAAAAAACACCCTTCAAATTGGGGTTGTGTCTTGAGGTGCACATGCTACCATTGCAAACAAGATACGAAGACGATGACCAAGACCAAGATGGCGTGACCATGCAACGGCACAAGAAAAAATGTCGCAGTTTCACCCAAAAGGCAAAGCATCAATTGCGATAGCAAATTAGTAGAGAGCTATACGGAGTAAGGATAGTAGTTTTACCACCTGCATAAACTTGGACATGCAGCAGCACCAGCAACGCGCAGAACTGTTGTCGACGCCATCGGCGTTTTGCCCGCGTTGGCACGCGCGCGGCATTGGCGACTGTTGCCGGTGCCTCTGGAGGCAGCTCGGAGGTTTTCGATTAGATCAGAACGGGACACTCGTTGAGCAGCGTCAGAAGTCTTTACCACCTTCTCGCCTCGCAACGTTTTTATATAATTATGCATTTGGTGCCGCAGCTAAACGTCGCCTCCCCTCCCTCCATCCCGTCCCCCCATGTCCTTTTGCGCGACGAAAGAAGTCGCGTTTGCTCTATATAAATGGTGATTGTAAAGGAGGAAAGAGACGTTTAATTCTGCAGCCCTTCTGGGAGCACGGCGCAGAACGCACGTTTGCTCTCCGCCGTGTGTTCGCTCCCCATGAAAGCACGCGCATACGACACACAGCATACAGCGCGCGGTGCCGATTTCATCGCCGTTGACGTCATACGGAACCTCACGGTGCCGGCGACAGAAATCCGCTTTGAGTGTCCATATAATTGCTATCGCAATAAAATATGTGAATCAAAAAGAAACGTGGGAGAGCATTGTGGCACGAGCAGGGAACGGACACTGTTGAAAAAAAAAAATGGCAAAAGAAGCAGTCTGTCGGACTCCACCTGCTTGTCCCTGGTGCTCCTGGGCGTGCGGATTAATTTCCTAAGCTGGTGAACACCTTCGGGCATCCAACGGGACACCAAATGCCACCTCTCAGTTCATATTGTGCGTTCAAGCGGTCTGACCACGGCATCTTGCCATTAGCCCCTCGTGCTGCGGGGCCTATGTCACTCCAGTCTTGGAACTTGCCTCACAACCTGCACTGGAGCGCAGTGTCGCATAACCCTTCATGTTGTATTTTGCCTAATGTCCAGACTACCTTTAAGACCAGCTTCCAATTGTTTCCTGTGTTATGGTTTTGAAGTGTGATAAAACGTGCGCGAGTGCAAAAGAGAACATGCTGGGTGTCAATTTCATATGTCTGTTCGCACTGAACAGTCTTTACCCTTTCAGTGTCAGGTTTTTTTTTTTGTTTATAGTGTCACTTTATTTTTGGTTGTGCAGAAATGAAATAATGATGCAGATAATGGTGACTGCTCTCTTGGTGTAGTCCTCACATTCTTACCTGACAAAAGGAATGTCTTAAAGGAGCATGGCAGGACAGAAACGCAGAAACGTACCAGTAAGTCAGTGACACTGAAAGGGTTAAAGGGCCCCTCAGCAGGTTTGGGCATTGCAAACAAACAAGTGTGTCTTGTGGATCACATGATGGTGATCACGTCTGCAAAGTGTGAAATGGCTGCATGGTGCAAAAGCAGTAGAAATTTCAAACAGAAAGCCAAACACCCTTCCTATCAAGGATAGCCGCGGTTTGAGCGAGAGTCAAGGTCACACACACAGATGCTACTATGCAAGACACACTGCTTGCAATGTCACCGAGCATGGCACGTGACTTCGGTTAATCATCCAATGTGGAAGGTGCAACGCCGCCACTGGAAATGCGCCTCAGTAAAAAATGGGAGAGAAAAAGGTCCCTCGGCTCCAGTATAGAGAAAGCAGGGAAGGAACGTCGCTTGCAGATGCTAGTCGAGGCAAAGGGATAGAGTGTCTCCATTCAAAGTGACGCTTGCTTCCTGGCGGCATGGTAACAGGAAGTTCAATTTCTTCTAGCTCCTCCAATAATCAACCAATTTGAAAAATTATTTTGGTGAAATGCTCCCAAGAAGTTCAACAGTGCATAACCAAAATTTGCAATGTGGTCTGGTGAGGAGCTCTTTAAGAACCTGCTATGGCAAGCCCGATTAAACTGTGATGTCTGTGTATGCAGCGTTAGCAGATAAAATGTAACCGTGTAGTGTAATCAAAAAGAGATGAACTGTAAATACAAAGTATTTTTAAGTCATTGTACTTTTTGTATTTTATTTGTGGTATGAGAGAGAAAGCTGATGAGAACATAATTAGGACGAGTAATAGGTTGCCTCTTGTCACTTTCACATCGTCATGAAAGGGGTAATTGTTTTAATATTCTCTATAAAATTCTTGCACGACTTTTCACATCCTTATGCAGAGCTCTCAGTTCTAGTGAAACAGTTGCTACAGTCACCTGTGCTGATGCTGGCATTTGTGCCAATTCATTGTTACGCTCTTGGCAACACAGCATTTATGTTGAAGATGCTCAAGATAGAATTGAGAGTACATTGAAGCGGCAAGGAGCAATCATTTACTTGTTCCTTGTAAACTTAAAGTGCATCTACTATCAATGAAACATACAAGAAGCTTTCTGCCTTAGCAAGCTTTCTGCCTTTGCCAGCTTTTTACATTGTTTGTGCGTACAAGTGTGTTTTCGCTAGAAAATTCAGTATTCTTTAATAATGTAGCAAGAAAAATACTTGTGAACAATGATGGCCCCCCCATAAGAATGAAGCATAGCTGACAAAACAAGAAATTTACAGATAACATATATACGAGCGAGCGTTGATAAATCATGAAGCTTACCATTATCCTCTCGTCTAATAAAAACTTTTGGTATTAAGTTATAAAATATATTATCTGGCACAACTATATTGCAAATTTACCCTTTAAGCCATTTTTCTCTAAACTTTTCACTTCTGAAGTGAAGACTGCGTCAATTGCATTGTATTTTACTCCGAAAGCGTGTCATACAGTTATCAAATTTATCTAAGCATGAGAGAATTCTGCAAAGGAGATTTTTGAGACTGTGAGCAACAGTAGAGAATGATTCCCCTTCATATGCTACAGTCAAAAGATGGGTGGCTATATTTTGTACAGGCCACATCAGCATGGAAGATGAATGTACTGCGAGACTTGTGGAAGTGACCTCTTGGGCAAATATGGACCCTGTTCATGAAATGGTTTTGGAAAACAGAACGACCTCAGCTAAACACATAGTAGTGACCCTTAATTTGTAACAACAGTGCATAAACTAGATACTCACTGATGTGCTGGACGTGATGGTTACAACCAAGTGGTCTCCAAATTCCTTAGTGCTGACCAGATGCATGTCAACTCAGGCCATTCTCTACCATTTTGAAGATGATAAAGGTAATTTTAGTGTAGGCTGCTCATGATGGATCAGATATGATTATATTTGTACAATCCTGAGACCAAACAGTCGAAAGAGTGGAAACATTTGGGTTACCCTCTGCAAAAGCAATTCCTAGTACCAGTATCCACAGGAAAGGTGATGACATCCGCATTTTGGGACAAGGATAGAAACATCTTCGTTGACCATCTGGAAGATAACACACTCAAAGCAGTTTGTTATTTATCACTATTGGCCATAGCGAGGCAGGATCTGACAAGCCTTGAGGAAAATTGCTAAGTTAGGTTGTTACTTTTGCATGATGATGCACTGCTACACAAGGCCACCATCATGAAGCAGAAAACTGGCTGACGTCATGCTTGAATTCGTGCAACATCTCCCTTACCTGCTAGACCCAGTGATTATCATCTTTCTCCTAACCTGAAGGAACACTTCAAAGGCACAAATTTTTCCATCTGTGAACAAGTTTTAGAAGCTGCAGATTAATGGTTCCATGCCCAATCACTTTCCGAATCGCTTTCCAAATTGGTTGTCTTGGTGAAGACCATTCAGCAACTGCTACCCGAACGAGAAAACAGTGACAAGAACAATCCCAGGAACAGTGGTGGGAAAAGTGCAGACAGCGAACTGCTGCCTGAACAAGAAAACAGTTCCAAGAGCATCTCAAGAAAGGGCCACAAGGACATTCCACGAAACACTCTCAGGAACATCTCAAGAAGGTTCCCAGGAAGGGTCTCAGGAGGGGTCCAAGAATCAGTGGAAGCAGCAGCACAGAGGATAGCGGCATATGCGATGACTCACTCACAGTGGATATTGGTGGTGCGGTGTCTTGGTGGAGGAAAAGCAACTAGGTGAGGTTTTCCAAGTACCGCAACATCAGTGCGATCAAATTTGATGCGACCAAATTTTTTTAAGATCAGCAGTGTGGTTGCAAGGTATTTGAGCAAGTTGCAAGCAACCTGCGATTCCTTTCTCACTGAGCTTAATTGTTTTTCCTGACAGGCCAATAAAAGCTGAATCTTCATTGTCCAAAATGCACTGACCTTCAGAGAGAATATTTTGAATAAGTGGAAAATTACAATGACTTCTTTTTCAATAAAGCTCAAGACTTATCAGCACACCCTTGTATTGTGCAGTTCACAGCAGCTCAAATTTGTCTCTGAAGCAAAATAACCACATCACTAGATGGCATGAAATGATGACATCTTCAAATTTAAACCATTGTAATGTGTCAACTCAAAAGAAACTTTACAAAGATGTCTTTCCTAATGACCTTTTCCCTAATATTGTACAGGTTATATCTGCTAATGCATTGGAAATTCCAGTGTATATAGCCAGTATATGTTATCACAATCTAAACAAAAACACATATTCTTGTTTATTTTTGGGGTGAAGCAAAGTTACCCGTCATCAAATAAAAAGAAAATCTTGCAGTGGTAATATGTTATTTTTTTTTTCCATGCTGCACGAGCTAGTGCCTGGCCAGCAGTCGTGAGCTACTATAGTTAAGAACACAGCCACACCTTCTAGTGGTACTTTAGCTGTATGATCTAAGTGGCACTAGTGGCCAGTGCCAACATTACAGGTTATTCAGCTCTTTTAATCAGAGCACATGATGTGCTATAACTGATTTAGAGCATAGATATCATTTTAATTATATATAATGGGCACTTTATTACTAGTAATGGAAGTGCAAATAGTAAAATCTTGCAACTAAGTTGAATATAAATATTTAGGAACAATTGACTTTGAATACAGAATTGAATACTAAATAAGTATGTGTAAAAAGTTCACAAAAATAGATGGAATAGGCAAAAGGGTAAAAGTACACTTTTTTTCTATTCCAAAGCTCCTAAGGTTGTCTACTGTAAAATATAAAAGGTGTACTCAAATGGGCTGCAAATAAATAAGAGGAAGGTCATCACAGTTTTGTATGAATACAATAATAACAGAAAAAGAAAAACAGCAAACAGACGCAATGTGAAAAGCTTAAATTGGTTATATGAAAAATAAATAATGAAAACATATAATGAATAAGTATTTACAGGTAGAAAATGATCGCTCTCGAGTCTAAGCAGTTTGCCCTTATCACTCAGCGATAACATAGCACTCTTTAAAACTACACACCCTGTGATGCAGATATGGTGAGCATCACCAGGAAGAACACGGCACTGCTTTGCATAATTTGAGATTAATCTGTAGGCAGCCTAAAAATCGAGCATTCCTTGTTAGGTCAGGCCCAATTAACTATATACAAACGAATACTAATCCAGTAATTGCTCCCTGTTTATGATAATACTATACAACAATTCTTCCTGCAATAGGAAATATGGTTTTACTTGAAACACAGGTTCAGGTAATAGCCTAGTGTTTTGTAAATAATGATACGTAATACAGACCGCAATAATGCAGTACACCTGCAATTACACCTGCTGTGCATGATAGATACTGCAGTGTACAGCTCCATATTGATTTTGACAGCATGGGGTTCCTTAAACGTGTCCCCCCAAGCTCTATACATGAGCATTTTTTGCAATTCCGCCTTATTTGGAATGCAGCCACTATAGCCGGGTGTCAAGTCAACTACCACATGCTCAGCAGAAGAATGCCATAGCCACTGAGCTGTCATGGTTGGTGCCTGCCCATTGAACCCTTCACGATTATCGAAAAATATTATTTACATAATTCTCAAGCCAAGCAGGAATGCAACGAGTCCATTTGTAGCAAAAATCGCAAATGCTTGCACGCATTTGAAAATTTGCATCTTTGCACACTTTATGTATGTCATTTCGGTTTGTTTTCCACACGTTATATAGCTTCTCTGATATTTTGTGCTTATGCTATCAGTTTAACATTGCAATGTTGTTTGCTGAATTTTTTCGTTTGCTTTTGTACCCTCAATATACGCACGTAACCAGCTGCCTTGGCACCTGAATGTGGCCAGCAGCTGAACTTGTAAATGAAACAAGCAAATAAAGTGAATTACTACTTTATCAAACACCTGTTTAATCCAAGGTTTACACTGTCCCTACCATTAAATATAATGTATAATTATGTCTTTAACTAGCAGATATTCACATTCTTACCGAGAAATGAACTTATATGGTGGTTATGGAGCACCTTGTTATTTGCAAGATATTTTGCATGACTGTTCTAGCTTCATTATGGCTCAACCCCGAGTGCACTTTGTAATACTGTAGTTTGCACCCTTGTTCTGCTCTGCTTTCTAGATGTAACTTTTTCTGTGCTGAGCATAATTACTGAGCATAAAGAAATGTAATATGAGAATGCAAGCATTGTAAAAAGGTGCAAAAAATGGAAGAGTGTAAACATTAAATCATCTGTTTAGTTTCACGTGATACAGTTTCATGTACAAATAAATTTCCATGAGCAGCAGGCCAATTTTATTTAAAACCTCCTTCATGATGCAAAGCAGCACCAATAAGTTGTCTCTATACACTGCCATCTTTTTAATGGCACTGAACACTTAGTTTACCAGCAGGTAAAGCAATGAATCAGAGGATGCAATGTGTCATGGTTATTGGCAGTTTGTGCCCCATGCTGTGCCAGTGCACTTTTGCCATACAATATGAACAACAACTGAGCTTACTTTAAAAGTCAATGTGTTCCGCAGTAGTATCAGCAAGTGATGAATGTTTGTGATATCAGATGGCTTCCCTACAGTCTTTGCAGTTGTGCAATGTCATACATTACAGCACATCACTTTCCTATGAACTGCAACACGTCCCACAGGTGCTGTTGCATTGTAGGTCACAAAGAGCATGAAAGTATTAAAGCACTGTAGCCTGACACAGTCAGCTCTTATGATGCAACAGTCTTGTACAGTCACTGACACTATTGGAGAGCCATGGGATGTTGCTCCGTTGTTCACAGGCATTGAAACTGCTCACACCGTGAGGTTATGTCATTATCACAACAAGGGACTAGATCTGAGGGGATAAATCTGGACTTGAAGATGCAAGGAACTGCATTTACACACAATGAGAGCATGCACAAAGCATGATAAAGAAAGGAAATAAAGGTACATGTACTCCCTTATATCATTCAACCTCATTTTTGAGCATGTATTGATCATGATTCCTGCCGCTTGATTCACCATTTCTGCTTTACTGGCACATTCAAAACAGAAAAACTTGTGCAAACTCTTGAAACTATGTTCACAGCATCGCATGCAACTCGGCAAGTCACTCACTACCCCATCATTGCTTCGCTGAAAACTTTCCTCTGCCTGGCAGTTATATGAATCTCAGCATAGGAGGAACATTTGTCATGGAACACTGGTCATGCGACAGTGTGTACTGATATAAGCAATGTCAACACAGGAAATTATTTCTGGCCTTTCCAAGACAGGCTGGAGTTGGGCTTAACATCATCTGTGACTTGAGTCAATAATAAAAAAGTGATGGTAATGGAATGATGGCCTCCATTTTTCTGAGCAAGATGCAAAGCCTAGTTATGACAAAAAGGAAAAAAAGAGGACGCTCTCACGTGTGTGGTTTCTGCTAACATAGCGGCTAGTCAGTCCATAACATTCACCATAGCCTCATGCATTTCTCACTTCCAGGAATTGTCAGTTCAGGACAGAAACCACAAAACAATGTGGTAGAAATAAAGAAGCTTAACAGAAAAACTGTTTACATCAATGCCCACAGGCCTTCTTTCCTGTGCCAATCCTTGCTGCCTTGTCCTTTTAACAAATGAATGGTTTCGAATGCAGTCTAGTTTGTTCTTGGATGCTCTCCTCCTCTACCATCTTGTTGCTCCTCATTCGACTCATGTAAGTTAGCAACCAATGCACTTTCAAAGCTGTGCACCTCATGCTGTTCATCTTCGAGTTGACTGCAGGCACAGACTTGCTCACTGTTGCTTTCCGGCTGCTTCTCCAACTGACAACACGCAGATATGAGCTCCACATCACCAATGACAGGCTTATCTTGCAGCCTTTCACAGGTGGATTGGGAGTCGTTCTCTCTGTCGTCAGGCTCTTCCTCTAGGCGACTGTAAGCGGGCCCACACTCACTCGTGGCAGGCCTGTGTCTGTGCCGCAGGTAGGCTTTGACAGGCTCTGATGCACCAACAGCCCTGTCCACTTTGCTTGGCGTGATGTGAAAGCCTGGCTGTGCACAAGCTCCACACTCACAATACAGCCCTGTGACAGCAAGAAAACGACAGGTAACAGCTTGAACAACAGCTGGGAGACACAAGGGGTATTTCACACTACAAATTTAACTGAACTGAATTAGATTTTAAATGTGTCCCTCAGTGAGGGCTTTTCCTAAAACATGTGCAAAGCTGTGACATTACAAGGCTTATGTTTATGTCAGTTATTTCTTGCAATGCTGACTGTTCATGTGACAAAGAGAAAGATAAGAGAACTGAAATTTCTGGCTTCGAGCAGGAACCACGAGGCTGGCACTACGAGCTCATTCACATAACAATGTAAACAATACTTGGCAATTAAACATTAAACAAGGTCACAGAAGCTTACCTAATTATAGGATGTCTGTCATCCTCGTATTCACTGAAATGTACACCAACCTTTCCTCCAAAGAATGCAATGGTATTGTAAGTGAATAAATTGTGAAAGCCTATCATAACTGAAATATCTACTCAAGCATAATGTGCTTTAATTAAAAGAATTAAAAAATGCAATTGCAGACACCCACCTGACCAATTGTAGTTTCCTAGTTTGCCATGACAACTTGGACAGGTTAACTGCATCAAGTACAGGAGAACACTAAATGAGTAAGGTGAGCATATCTGAACATGCACTAAACCAGCAAGTATACCATATAACCCCACCTTTCCAAATCATGCACAGGACAACCACTTATGGCAGCCACTAACAAACTGTTGTGATATGCAAATTACGCTGTAATGAGTACGACAGGATGAGTGCTCACTTACTAATTCTTTATTCCAGAAAGCACGCGCGCGCGCACGCACGCACACACACACACACACACACACACACACACACACACACACACACACACACACACACACACACACACACACACACACACACAGTCACCGACCAAGTTTGCGGACCTCGCGAAGACCTAAAAATAATCCGAAATACTCATTCACCCCCAAAAATAAAATTTATTAGGGTTAGAGTGGCCTAAAAAAATCTCTAATAATGCCCGAAAGGGAAAACAGGGCGAAAAAATACGACAAGAAGATAAGAAGGGGGACACACACCAGCGCTGACTGACGACTGAATTCTTTATTCAGAAAGGGACACATATATACCAAAAAAGAAAGAAAAAATAAAGAAAAGGAGGGTATATCACTGCGCATGGGCAAAAAATAGACACTGATTAGATTTGGATTTCCCGCGAATTATGACGGTTCCGGAGATATGTTAGTTCTGCCTCAGACAAGGCCACAGACGGAGTGCTGACGCAAGACGCACCATTCCTTGCAATGGCAGCAGCCTCAAAGATTTCTCGGGCACACGCGTCATGGTAGCGTCTGCGGATCATGCACTGCGAAAAGTCAAGTCCCGGATTACGGCACAGATCACAATGACTGTAGTGCAAGGCCAAGTTGCTGCCAGTACCGGAGCGAAGACTGTAGGCATGCTCTCTTAAGCGATCGTTTAGGCAACGACCAGTCTGTCCAATGTAGGAGCGACCACAGGGGAGAGGCACCTCGTACACCACGTCTGCTTTGCACTGGACGAATGGTGTGGCATGGTTCTTTTTACACGCAGGTTGTCTGTGTTTCTCCTGGTTGACCTGGCGGCAAAGTCGACCTAGCTTGTCAGGCGCGGACAAAACTACACGAACACCTGCCCGCCGCGCGATTCTCTTTATGCTGTGGGAGACGCCATGAATGTAGGGTATGATGGCATACCTGCTTCTGCCGCCGTCTGGCTGCTTCATGGGCGACAGTTTTGCAACTTTTCAAGAAGTTTTTCTGCGACGCCGGTGAGGAGTGGACGCGGGTATCCTGCACTGAGCAGCCTCTCCACTTGGGAACAGAAGCTGGTGTGCACCTGGTGATAGCAGGAGCACGGATGAGGCAACACCTCTCTAGATGAGCTTGCGAACGACTCACCTTGAACATCTTTTTTTCTGCAAAAACTCACAAAGAAGGTTGCCCTTTTCGCACTATCGTCTCCGAGCGAGGCACCTGGCAGCGGTTGCTGGGAAACTTTCTGCAGAAGCACCTAGGTGTACTTCCTGTTGATGATCCTTTTCTGATAAGGCACTCATTGACCGTCTCTGATTACTTGGCTAAGCAGCACGCTGGTTCTCTGAATTTCTTCTCGATCGACGTCAAGGACCTATATTTTTCATTGCCCCAGGACATGATCTGCCAGGTCGTTGAAGACGCCATCGACACGTATGGTGTCCTGAGATTTCAAAACGAATGTGCCATTTCTTCAACTGACTTCCTCGAAGCCCTGAAACTATACTTACGTTCGACGGTCAGAAAAAGGGAGTTTGCATAGGCTCCTGTATTGCGCCCTTACTAAGTGATCTGGTCTTAGCTAATTTTGACCGGCATTTGCACGCATCGCTATCGTCTCTGCAGGTGTCGGTTCAGAAGGTTTTTCGTTATGTGGACGATTTTCTAATTGTTCTTGAACAAGGCCATCACGACGCCCTTACTCAATTCCAGGAAGTTTACGCCAAGTTCTGTGAACTCCTCAATGTCTTCACACTGACTAAGGAGTATCCTGAGAATGACAGCCTTCGTTTCCTAGACCTCAAGCTAACGTGCAAGCAGGATCACGTTTTTTGGGAGTATGCTCCTCGCTCAAAGATGAGCCTTCTCCCGTTCAGCTCGGCCCACAGCAAGCTCATCAAGAGAGGTGTTGCCTCAGCCGCGCTGGGAAACGCTCTCCAGCGCTCCTGCTATCACCAGGTGCACACCAGCTTCTGTTCCCAAGTGGAGAGGCTGCTCAGTGCAGGATACCCGCGTCCACTCCTCACCGGCGTCGCAGAAAAACTTCTTGAAAAGTTGCAAAACTGTCGCCCATGAAGCAGCCAGACGGCGGCAGAAGCAGGTATGCCATCATACCCTACATTCATGGCGTCTCCCACAGCATAAAGAGAATCGCGCAGCGGGCAGGTGTTCGTGTAGTTTTGTCCGCGCCTAACAAGCTAGGTCGACTTTGCCGCCAGGTCAACCAGGAGAAACACAGACAACCTGCGTGTAAAAAGAACCATGCCACACCATTCGTCCAGTGCAAAGCAGACGTGGTGTACGAGGTGCCTCTCCCCTGTGGTCGCTCCTACATTGGACAGACTGGTCGTTGCCTAAACAATCGCTTAAGAGAGCATGCCTACAGTCTTCGCTCCGGTACTGGCAGCAACTTGGCCTTGCACTACAGTCATTGTGATCTGTGCCGTAATCCGGGACTTTACTTTTCGCAGTGCATGATCCGCAGACGCTACCATGACGCGTGTGCCCGAGAAATCTTTGAGGCTGCTGCCATTGCAAGGAATGGTGCGTCTTGCGTCAGCACTCCGTCTGTGGCCTTGTCTGAGGCAGAACTAACATATCTCCGGAACCGTCATAATTCGCGGGAAATCCAAATCTAATCAGTGTCTATTTTTTGCCCATGCGCAGTGATATACCCTCCTTTTCTTTATTTTTTCTTTCTTTTTTGGTATATATGTGTCCCTTTCTGAATAAAGAATTCAGTCGTCAGTCAGCGCTGGTGTGTGTCCCCCTTGTCTTCTTGTGTTTTTTCGTGCTGTTTTCCCTTTTGAGTATGTACCGACTAGCCCAAGCCTCTACAGTCTTCTAATAATGCCCTCCCTCAAACTACGCTTGGAGGCAATCCGATCTGCTTGGATTTGCGCAAGACAGACGTCGTCTCCGTACCCAGTTAGTGCTTATTAGTGTCCCCAGTGCAGTTAGTGGAGTTAGTGTACCCAGTTAGTGCTTATTATGGCAAAGTGTTCCTGCATGAAATACCTGTTTTGAAGTTATGTACCTGTATCTCTGCGTTTACATGTGTACTGCGTTTATGTTTTTTTTTTTTGCTTGATAACACACTTTTGGGTTTTAAACACACTTGTGTACTGTGTCGATGTATGTTATGCTTTTCGGTTTTGTTGATGACGATGCTCTTTTTATAATTTTGTTGTCTCTGTTGCCATATACCTGCATTTATGTGTTATGTTATATGTATCATCCCCCCCACTGTAATGCCACATCGGTGCTGTGGGTAAAAGATAAATAATATATAACATTATAATAATACAGTCGACAAGAGTGTCACCGCGTTGGTGATCTCCATTGGTGGAGATCGAAGAAGATAAATTTAATTCTGGGTTTTTACATGCCAAAACCACCATTTGATTATGAGGCACGCAGTAGTCAGGGACTTCAGATTAATTTGACCACCAGGGGATCTTTAACGTGCCCCCAATGCATGGGACACAGACGTTTCTGGATTTCGCCCCTATCGAAATGCGGCCGCCGCGCTGCAGTTTGATCCCGCGACCTCGTGGGCTATTGCAGGAGTGGGTTAATACAGTGGTGAACAAAAAATAAAGTGAGACTCAACAAAGAATCTTACAACATTAGCTACTTTAAATATTGGCACAACAGTTAAGCACTGGAAAATCGTTTTCTTTAATACAGAAAGCAGCAAAACAGTGAAATACATACACTAAGCATAAAACAAACATAACTCAAGCAGTTACACACACTGGTTTTCATAAAGAGCACTTTCGAATTCACTTATCGGGAGTGAACGAAGATAGCCAGGTAAGGAATTCCATACCTCTATAGTGCGAGGAAAGAAGCTGTAGTATTTGTACGGGCATAGAATGGGAAAAGATTAAGCTCATGGAAGTTACCTGCAGAAGAAGGCTTAGCAAAAGATGAGCAAACTGTTCGAAGTATGATAGGACATGTTAATTATGTGCAAAAATGTTTAATGATTCCACGTCACGACACACGGAAAGTACCGTAGTTTTTTCCCCAGATTTTTGCTACCTGAAGTCGATCCTCGCGTCGCAATCGAATGCCGAAATTCAAGTTGTCTAAAAAGTGCAATCATGCAACCAATTCTAATCAGCGAGTGAAATGTGTGAGTGAACGCACGGCAAAGAGCAAACGTGGCGTCTTCCATTGTCCGAAAGGCCGTGGGGGATGGGAGGGAGGGAGCGGAGGTGACGTTTAGCTGCGGCACCAAATGCGTATCTTGCGACTGGGCGCAAGGAAAACTGGCAACTCAATCTCCCACGCGAAAGGAGGAAAGCCGGAAGGCAGCGCGGGAGGGAGGGGGCGCGGCTTCTACTCTGCCACCAACTGCGTACTTGTACTTTGCCCGGCTGCAGGCTGTCGCGCGCAGCATATCTTGAAAGCGATCTCCATACGGCTCTGACTTTTGTATGTGCTGTGCTTTCGCCGCTCAGTTTCCATTCAAGCGATAGACCGCATGAACCTTCGCTCGCTGCTGCTGGCGTGCTTGCTCACGCTAGCGTTTTGACAGCGGTTTTGCACGGTCGGTCATCGAGTGTGATCTATTAATGTTTGCTTGTGTGCACTGACACCATGCTTGTTAATTCAGTTAGTAAGTGAACGTGTCCAAGTTTATGTAGCCAATAAAACTACCATCCTTACTCCGCATAGCTCTGTACTAATTGGCTATCGCAATTGATGCTTCGCCTTTCGGGCTAAACTGCAACTTTTTCATGCATCCGGTGGTCTCGTGTTACTTTAGAGGTTTTCTTCTTCTTTTTTGCTGGACGCAACAAAAAAGTCATCCCTCGTGTCACAATCCAGTAAATACGGTATATATTTGTGTGCTTTCCAGAATGAAGAACTAGTAGTTGTAAGTAAGCACTCATCCTGCCATCTTCCTTGTCTCAATACTTTTTTCATGCTCAACCTTTTGTATTCGTGAACATATACCAACTCGCCCAACAACTTACTTTATAAGATATACTGTGTAATGCAATTGTACTGAGTGTTACTGCAATGTACATGGCTTTACGGAGAGCCAGCAAAGCTGTCAAACTCGGTGACTACCATTATTTAAGTAGCTATGCATCAAACTAAACACTACACAAGCACAAGTTACAATACCGGTGGTAGAGTGGTCTACAGTATACACTATTACAGTCAAAGCTCGTTAATTTGAATTCCGTGGGACTGCTTCAAAAATTCAAATTCTACAAAATTTTAACTAATGAAAGTCAGAGAAAAAAATCGCTAAGTTAAGGTGCGTGCTCTAGATGTTGACAAGAACAATGTCTATAGTTCGACGCACTGGCCCAGCCAACGTAACTGGACGCGGCCAAAGCGGTCAGACGTTCCCGACGTCGAGATGACTCTTGCTTCATCCACGCGTTCTTCCCCGACGGTCGCAGAGAGCTGTTAAAAGCGGCGCACGGGTTGGGGATCATTCTGCGCATGCTCCGAAGAAAGCAGCCGACGGCACGCACTTCAGAGTATTGGGGGCGAGCTCCACCACTGGAAAAGCTGGTGCCACCCTCACCGTGACATGGTATGAGGGATCACGTGCACACAGCGGCCGCATCGTCTGCTTCAGAAGCGCCGAAGCGAGCTGAAAATGAAAGTTTAGTCCCACCTGCGCTACGGTTCTGATTAAGTGGGGATGTTTTCCCGCTTGGAGTGTCTGCTTGTCAACACTTGAAAACCCTATAATAGGTAGTGGCTGCCTTTGAAGGCGTCCGACATTGTAGGTTATTGCTCGGTACCGCAGTGCCGATGCGTACGCAACGGAGTCTGGTGTCAGCCTTCACATGTACCCGCAGGTCAATAAGCTGCGTGTAGCTTGGATTGCGAAACTTAGAACCACCAAGCAGCCATCGGCTACAACTCGGGTGTGTAGCAAGCACTTCTGTGAGGAAGATTTCTGCTATGGCGTTGGGGCTGCGATGTTCAGCGAGTAGCAGAAAGTGCGCACTGAGAAGCTCATCCCGCGCGCGCGCTGCCTGGTTAATGTCATGATTTGGTCTATGAACTTGTTGATGCTAGATACTGGCAAGTTCACCAGAATGGAAAGGGAACGGTAAGAAGCACATTAAAAAAGGCATGGAATATGCTTATGCTTAGTGCGAACAATGAATGTACTGGATTAGCAAAAAGAAGCAGCGGGAAATTTCCTCGCTGAGACCGATAAACATGAGAAATAACGATATTGAAATGTCCAAGAATTTAAAAGAAAAGAAGAAAAAAAAAATGAATTGTCGCGATGGCACATCACGAGTCGCCGTATAGTGGGGAATTAAATCCCTAGTTATAACAAAATTATTTTTAAACACCTCTGATAACGTCCACGCAACAATGGTTGCTTGTGTACTGTCAATTGTTCATATACTGCGGCCTAAAGCTCGTGGCACGGCTCGAAAACACGCTGGCAGCGAAAGCGAAACATTGTGCGCGGACATGCATGCAGATGCACAGTCGGTCGCTGCGAACTCATGCGATCGCTGCATTGAGGCTTCATTCTGTTATGCTCCATTAGGGTATACAGAACATAGAACTATAACTATAAGAACATATTTCACATAGTTTGCTCTCAGCGACTGCCTACCTTTTATGTAATAAGCTGGTTAGGGGGACTCCATCGCGGCGACTGCGCAATGGGCGTTTGCTGTACGCATTCGGTAAAAAGATAGCGCCTATAAACTATTCTGCACTTTGTGTTTGCCCAAGATTATTATTCTGACAGTAAGAATCTTCCCTTGTTTGGAGAGTACTTACAGAAATGTCCAGGAGGGCTCCCGCGTGGTGTTTTTATTGAGCGCCGACAGCCAAGCCTATAAGAAGTGTGCCACGTTATCCCTTAGCAAGCGAGGCGCTTCCGACAGATGGGACTTCGTAAGTCCTTGCCCCCAATAGAGGGGGCTGCATTTCGGCTGGCGCAGCGCAAGTGCATCAAACTATAGACAACGTTGTTCTCGCCAACGTGATGTAGCACCTTAACCTAGCGACGTCAAACTGCGCATGCCGCCGCCATAGCTCACCACAGGAACGGGTGCCTAAGATGGGAAAAAGCAAAGCTGTGCGGCCCGCGCGGCAGCACTAGCGTCGCTAAGGTGCTCCCGTGCACTAGCACTCTCCCCATCCACGATGGCGCGGAGTTCGAATTATCGGTGGCGGTGCGGATTTCAGTGTGAATTAGCGGGATGCGTTACATATTGCTTTCAATACATTGTTGGACGGACCGCGGCGGCTACTTCTAATTATCAAAAATTTCGAATTAGCGAGTTGTGAAATAACAAGCTTTTACTGTACATTAAAGTCTTGGTTTCAAAAGCATGCTGTTGCAGCAGGCTGCACTGGTCATTCCTCAGTGACAAAAGGTTTTGCCCGTAACACTCCATTTATTGCACTTAAATATCAAAAGGATTCAATGATGGTAAGACATGCTGTGCCTGCCTTATTTTTCTTTTTTGTTTTTTGCAATAAGGAAAGCAAGGAGGCTCACTGCTATCAGCGATCATGTGTATCTGTTCTGGCAGATCACACAACTGGTACTGTTGATGTTAACAGAAATATCCCTCACAGATGAAGCGAGTTCTCATACCCTTCAGAAAACCAAGGCTCACGGCCTTGCTCAAAGACGGCTCCCACACTGGCTGCGCTGCAACGCGATGCAGTCAGCTGTAACTGCTACAGCCACACAAAGATCTTAAACGTGGAGCCGGAAAACCACAATATAAGAAACAATAACAGATTACTGGGTCAAAAAACTGCACAAATAAGTTGTCTATTCGAATGAGGCATACGGTAGCCATATTTTATTTTATAATCACTGATTATTATTGTTTAAAGCAAATTCAGGGCTCTGACACACGTTTGATTGCATTTACATTTGATATTGACCACGCTGTCACACACCGGCCTTGACCGCTGCATGAAAGCCGTTACAGAACTCCCCTTTAACAGTTTCGCTGTAAAATTAGTCCACCCAACCTCTGAGAACGGGCAGCGCGCCTAAGCTTTCACATTTGAATCTCGGAGGCCGTAGCTTACCACCATGCGCGTTTCTCCTATTTGTAGATACCGATAGTGTGCGCACTGACGTATACGTTGGAGGGGGAAAAAATGCGCGGAGCGCCGCAAATGCGCGCCGCAGAAGAGCAAGAACGGCGTAGCGTCCAACCGAAACGAAGCGGCGCAGTCCGCATCGCCGTGGTCCTCAGCGGCGATCGTAAGCGGCACGTGACTGACAGCAACGCCGAAGCGCTTCGTGCCTAACCTTTAAAGCCTTTATTCTTGCGTTTATCGCCGCTCGCAACACCGCGTTGGCGGCTAGCCGCGTGCCTCCGTAAGTGCATAGTCGCTATCTCTAATCGCATCGATAACCACCGCAGTTTCGTCCGCCGCGGTTGCGGCAAATAGTAGTTTCGTTTTCACTCGATGCGCGCGTCGGCTGCGTGCCTTCGCAACTGCGCAGTTGCCTCCCATGGCAGCGTCGATAGCGACCGGCCGCAGTTTCGTCCGCACTTCTTGCAGCGAACGGTAGTTTCGTTTTGACTTTGTGCGTGCGTCAGCCGCCTGCCTTCTGAACCGTAAAGTCGCCGTCCATGATCGTCGATAGCGGCCGCGGTTTCGTTCGCAGCGGTTGCGGCAAGCAGTAGTTTCGCTTTGATTCAGTGCAAAGCTGTCGAAGATAAAAAGCACCAGCTACATCGCGATGGACGGACAATTTGTTGGCGAGCAGCTGAGTGGAGAAAAAATAATCGAGATGTGCGCCTGTTGGTGTGCAAAGCGCGTCTCAGATGAAAACGCGCGCCGCGAAGGATGTCGCGAGGCCTTCGCCGCTGCTAGCGCTAATCAGTCATGAGATGAAGAGAATTTCAGCTTCCGCACTGGTCTTGTGCTAAATAGAAACAAGATTTGACGATTCATTGAGTAAATAGAAGCGTGATGACATAGTGAAGTATTTGTTCATTGTTTTCTTGATACCCTAGATAACTCGACATTCGGTTAATTCGGGGGGGGGGGGGGGTTCCTTGGCACTTTATGGAGCTTAGCAGGGTTCCGTGGGATGACTGTACTTGAGAACCCCTGGCCTAGGTGATGCCATTGTTATAGGTATCTGGCTTCTGAAAGCCCTGTACAGTCAAAGACACGGCTGGTATACTGTAAGGATTCCTTTCATTCAATTCTATTCCTTTCCTATCATCCACTGTTCACGGCCAGTCTATCCCGCTGATAATGTGGGCAGAGCACCACTGCGACCATTGACAAAGCAAAAGGTACAACAATGGAATAAAATCATTGCATTATACCAGTCTATATGTCATTAAATAGCGCCATATTCACTAGAAGTGTGGCTGATCAGATATAATTCAAATTTTGACATCCCACAACTGTTATATCCTTTTTTATTCACTGTTAGAATAAACTTATTTACCGTTAAAATAAATAAGTAAACTGTCCTAACATGCATAAGTTGACTCATACTCGAGTTGACCCTACTTGCACAATTCCGAAAGGTAGAAAAGCAGGAAAGGAGAAGTATCGCAATAATGATAAACAAAAATGACAATATAAAGATTATCAATAATAAAACTTTTATAATATTCCTCCTGCAAACAATCATAAAGCAAAAATATTTGTAGATTTAAGCTTTATATTAACATAGATATCACAACCAGGAACTTAAAATAAGACCCATATCAGTGGAGCTTTGCTATAGCCAGTAAAAGGCATAATGTTTCAGTAAAAGTTTTTAACTGACACAAAAGATAGAATGAGCTAGTACTGAAGCGCTTGTTCTGAAAGGAAATGGTACAGGGCCTACCCTTCCTTGGAGTGCCCTTGCTTGGTTGAAGAGCCAGGCTGTTGGCTCAACGAAGATGCTTGTTTGGCAAAGCCTCTCTTCCGGCTCCTTCCAGCGAGTGTCCCACCAGGCAATGCTGTAGCCTGGTGTGTGAGGCACAATCTTTGATGCGAAGCAGAGCGTAAACCTGAAATGATAACCATGCATGCTCAATTACCTATGTATAGGCACAAACACCACTTGGCTGTGATTAGAAACATCCAAATAACAGCACACCACACTACAACATAAAATGTGTAAAAGGCGAAACCAATATAGCCCTAAAATCTTCCACAGCATGGACTACCAAACTTACTGGTCCTTCAGCAATACCACTGACATTCAGGACGTGCTAAGGACCTCATGTCCTGGCATTCCCAGTTTATGTACGTAATAAAATGTGCAAATGCAAAAGCTCTGAGCAACATCCACACTCGGAAGGTTACATAGACCAGAGAGAGACACGCTCTTTAGGTGTGGATAGCACACCTTCCTGGATGTTTTTTAACACGATAGCTTTCTTTGGCTCTTCCCCTCACTTTGCGGTTTGTATGTTTCTGGCCATTTACGGGAGGAGGGTCAACTTGGGCCACTAGGTACACGATGGCTGTGGTCTTGCCGAGCAGACAACATGGGCCACTGGGTATGTGCTCGAACAGACAACACTGACACTATGGGATATAGATGTGATATATATACATATAATAATGACCATATAAATCCAGCAGGCAATGAAGCCAAGGAAAGCGTAGTGGTAATTAGCTGTGGTTGAAATTGAAATACAGTTAAACCTGCTTATAACAAACCTCCATATAACGAATTCCTGGATATAACGAAGTTTATTGATTCCCCGCCATTACTCCATAGAAGCACATGTATTTGAGACCTCTACGTAACGAAGTGGCAGCGGGAGACCCCCTCGATATAACGAATTTTACCCTCCGACCACCTAGAGATTTCGCCCCAAATTTTGTCATTTTTGCGTGAGCAGCAACCGGAAGCACCTTCTCCGCCGCGATGGAATGCGAAGCGAGCGCACGTGTGCGTGTGCGAGGCGGCCCTGCATCCCTCGACCCGGCGATCTTGCCGCCGCGGGCATGACCTTTCCCCCTCCCTTCATTCAAATCTGATCCTGCCGCTTGCTGCAGCTGGCCTAGCCCGCCAAGCCGGCACTCTCTCCTTTTCCAGCTGATGTTGCCGACGCGCTGGTACACGCTGTGGCACATCAGACTCGATGAGCGCGGACACGCCCTGTCAAACGCTGGCGGCGTGTGGAAGCGCCGCTGGAGAAGCGAGCGAAGTGACCTTCATGCTGTTGTCTATCGCTTCAACACAAACTGAGCGCCGAGAACACACAGCACGCAGAAAGCTACGAGCCACCGACGCACCTACACTGCTAGACCAGGCCCCGGAAACTCCGCTTGTTTTTTGTCCACGCGAATTGCAGCGCCATCCATGAGATGGATGCGGAACCAAAATCGTTTTCCCTTTTTTTTCTTGTCAACCCTCTCTCAACTTTGTCATTTCTCTCTCGCCTTCAACTATCGGCGGCGCGGCCGTGCTAACGGCCAAAACGGCAGGAATTTTTTTTTCTGGCATTATACGGTCAGTTTTTCGCCTTCCGTGCTAGCAGTGTGGTCCGTGTGGTAACCTACCGTTGCACGTTTGTCGGCTTTTTTCCCGCCATGTCTCGCAGCTGTCACTGTTCGTGTGTGGTTCCGTGGCGTACGAACACATCAAGACGAAGTGAGCCATGCGATGTGAAATTCTACCGCATCCCTAAAGACAACAGGTGAGCACCGTGCTGTTTACTTCCCGGTTTTCACTTGTTATGGTAATTGTGCGCAGTTGTACATGGTTGTCCGGTGGTCAGGCAGCAGTTGGCTGATTTGAAAACACCACAACACTGCAGTAAATCATTATGCCAATAAGCAGCGAACATAAAGCTCCTGATATAATACCACCTGTGCGTATCGCAAAGAACACGTGTGTAGGTGTGCGTTTTTTTCTGAGAATTAAGGTTGACATATCACAACTAGTACTCTGCCGTGATGCGAAACGAGTTCTGTTCTGTATGTTCCAACTGCGATGTTATAATTTATTATCTTCACTGTTCTTCAGGATGAAAGCGTTTTTAACCTACGCTGGAAGGATGGACCTAATGGGTTTGCCCAGAGACAAGATCAACAACCGCAGAATATGCTCGGTGCACTTAACGGAAGTGGATTTTATGAACCGAGCGAGAAGCAGGCTGTGAGAAGCTATTCTGCGCATTGGCCATTAGATCAATTAGAATAAATGTTTTTCACATGTGCGTACATGGAACACCATCCGCGTTTTGTTGTATTCTGTTGTGTTGCACTGTCTGCTCCAATTCTGGTTTTCGCAAACGAACTCAATAAAGTGAGTCCAAAGAACTGTTCTGTTGTAAGTGCAATTGTTTTTTAAATATAATTTGGGCACATGCTTGCTTGATACTAATTATGAACGGGACTGCGTGCATGAAAACGCAAAAAGAATCCACTGCGCACAAGCACGAATGCACGAATGGCACGGCCGGACAGGAGAGGAGCGCGGAGCACGAGATTTGGTCCGGCGTCCGCGACAAAAAAAAAAAAAAAAAGCGTGCCGCGGAAAGCTAAAGAAATAAAAAAAAAGAGCATTGCGCGTGGCATGAGGGGAGGGTGAGGCGAGGTTTGCGAGGAGGCATAGGAAAGGAGAAAAGAGTGGAGCAACGTTATCATAAAAAAAGGAAGAAAGAAGTGCTATAGCGAAAGGGGGAGGGTAAAAAAAATCGCGCCGCTTTTCTTTTTTTCGCCACCGTAGTACCGTCATCCATCCGCTAGGGCCTAACTGAAGTGCGCCTTGGCGCTAGCGTCGACTGAGCGTCTGCTATAAAAGAACCAATGGGAGGTATAGGAAGATTCACCCCCCTGGCTAGACTCTGCCCCGACGCAGATCGCTTTCAAGATACGGCCTGCGCGACCGCGCGCCGCCCCGCTATCCCTCCCCCTCGCTCCCTCGCCGCTGCCTCGAGCGCAACGGAAGAAGGCGCGCTTCCTCCCTGCTTTTCTTGCGCGCGCGAGATTTAGACGCGGTCGTCGGCTCCCCTCCCACGTTTTCACTCGCACATACATACGGCGCGCGGCGACTGCGTTATCGCCCTTGGACTTAGGGTACGGCCACGCTAGCGGCAAAAACACGCAGCAAAAACGCGCGTCAAAAGCGGCAGGAATCGGGGGTATTGCGGCGTGCCGCGCGAAATGGGTTCTGCGGCAAATGCCGCGTGCCGCGAGATGAAGAACCAATCAAGAGCGACGAGGGTGACGTCACAGAGCCATCACAATCGGAACGCCGCCGGTCCGCGCTGGGTTTTCAATCGACGATCATCGTCTCTCGCATGAAACAACGAGCGCTCGCGGTGTTGCTCGCCCGTTCGGAGAGCGCTGGAGATTTTATCGCGCTGCCACGCGCGTGCCACGGTGGCCTCGCGGCAAGGCGCTGACGCTTGCCGCTGGCTGCATGACGCATTGAGTTCTATGGGAGCTGTCCGGGACGCGTATTTACAATTGCTAGTAGGTACAGCGTTTGACTGCTGGCGCCACGCTGCGCCGCTCGCGCGTACCATGTTTGTAACCGCCGCCATTGGAACGGAGGAGGCGTTGACGGAGAAAACGCTGGGCTGGTGGTGACTAGCCTGCTGTTGGGATCGGTAGTATTATAAACGCATCACTGTTTTGATGATCCAAATATAATCTCACTATCAGGGAGGGAGCAGTCTACCTGACTGGAGCAGTATTTTTTTATTTGGGGTGTTGCTACGCTGCGCTCCGCAACACACCAACGACCGCCGCTTCGCGTCGGCACCCGGTACCACGGCTGCCGCCGTGGCACCGGGGTTCAAACGACCACGCTGGCAAACAGAGAGGAAAAAAAGAAAAACGTGATATTAAGAAAAAAAATTGTAGCCCGAGCGGGATTCGAACCAGCGAACGCATGATCCCAAAGCGAGCGCCGTAGCCACTCAGCCGTACAGCCACGCTTCGAAGGGTTGCATTCATGCGAACCATATGATTGCGTTCGAGCGCCCTCGGCGAAAGAAACCACCTAGAAACGCGGTACGCGCCAGCGGCGCAGCGTGGCGCCAGCGGTCAAACGCTGTACCTACTAGCAAATGGAGTGTTGCGTCTGGGACCGGTCGAAAATGACGTAACAGCCGGGAAAACGCAGCCCCCGGGAACGTAACAGCGAGGTTCTACTGTAACACTATACGACGCTACGACGCCATCGTGACGCTCGCTCTTCGTTTCCGATGCCTCGCGCTTGTGCGAAACGACACGCGTCCACGCATCCGGTACCTGGTGTGACATTCCAAGGATGAGTGATTCGACGAAAACGGAAAACGGGTGCGCGTTACAATTGAGGGCGCGTTAAAATCGAGTAAATAGGGTAAATGTTTATTTTTCGAATTTTCGTGCCGAACCTGCATATAACGAAATCCTCTTTATAACGAAGTTTTCCGGGAATTTGTCAATTTCGTTATATCCAGGTTTAACTATAGAAAATAACGAAGAAGAGGGGAACTGAAAGTGGATGAAAAGATAACATAAATACCCAAGTTAGTGGACGGATTAATGGCCGAGACTAGCACAATTGGTAGTGCACCGCACGTGTAACGCGATGGTTGTACGTTCGGTCCCTACTGGCTACAAGTTATTTTTCGTCCACTTTCATTTCCCCTTTTCTGCATTATTTTCTACATTTCAGTTTCAAGCACAGCTAAAGACCCCTATGCTTTCCTTGCCTTCATTGCCCGCTGGATTTATATGGTCGTGATTAACAAAAATCGACAGAAACTCCCAATACAATGTAGCTTACACAAGGTGTAGCGCCCGTGCATACCACGCTGCGTAGGAAAAACAGCCCCCACTCCCGCTCTCCCCTCTGTGTCTTTTGTATCCCCTAACTGCGGCTGTTAGCTATAGTGCAACCCACTTATGTTTCACATTCCTTGAACTTGAAGCCACATTACATGAAGGCAATGTTTGCTTGGCTTTGTCTTTCTTTTCTTTTAATTTTCTTTCTGTGATAATTTTTTCTCTTTCACCCCCTTTTTTTGCCCCACCTTTTTGACTACTCTCGTAAGCACTTTCTTTTCCCTTTATTTTACGATCTCAAACCTGATTGATGGAGCATTCGGGCTTTGCCCACAGCTAAAACTGTTCAAGCACTAAAACCCTCATGTAACATCATATACACACTATAGATAAATGCCGGACCTCCAGCCTGAACGTTGAGTAAAGAAACCTCTCAATGGATCATGCTCTCCTTCTTTATACAGTGTAGACCGCTTATAACCTAAGTTGCTGGAGTAGCGAATATCTGCACTATAAGCAGTACCATACTATAAACAAAACAACGATTTTCAAGCCCTGCACGTATGCAAAACATGTAGACCAAGCATGTAGACGCGCTTTGTACTATCGCGCGCACATCATGATTACGTTTTCGCCAGTGAGCTGGCAAAAACATAATTGCGATGCAGCCGGTGCTCTTCAAGTTTGACAGTTTTGCACCGAGTCAAAACGAAACAACCGTTTGCTGCAAACGCTGCAGAAAAAAACCATGACCGCTATCGACGTGATTTTGCGGTGCTGAAGGCACGCGCCTGACGCACGGGCCTGACGCACGCACCAAGTCTGGACGAATTAACTACCTTTCGCTGTAACAACTACAGTCGAAACAGTGGTCGCTATCTATGCGATCATCGATGGCGACTACGCAGTTCTTTAGGCACGCGGTCAACGCGTGTACCGAGTAAAAATGAAACTACTGTTCGCCGCAACCGCTGCGGAGAAAACCGCAGCCGCTATCGACGCGATCGTGGATGACGACTACGCAGTTACGAAAGCCCGCGGCCAACGCAATGTAAACGCAAGAATACAGGCTTTAAAGACACAAATGGGCTCAAAGCGTTCCGGCGCTGCTGTCATTCACGTACGATTTCAACTGATGGCTGTGGTGATGCGGACTTCGCCGCTTCGTTTCGGTTGGACGCTAGCGCCGTTCTTGCTCTTTTGCGTCGCACATTTGCGGCGCTCCCCGCTCACCGAGCTCCGAAAGTAGTCCGAATTAACCGATGTGCGGCCAAATAAGTCCGAATTAACGAGAGTATGATTGCATTGAATAATGCATACACCGGCCGGGAGCACACACCTTGTTAACAAGCGTGCTCGCTGCCGCCCTTGTCGGCGAGATTTTCCTGCGGAAGCCGCATTATAACCGGTATTTCGTCTCACGCGGCTGCACTGTAAGCGGTATGCGTATACATGGAGTGCTATGGGAAAATTAACGGGAGTCTGAAAAGACCGCACTATATCCGGTCCTGCACTATACAAGGTTACGTTATAAGTGGTCTATACTGTATACGGGGTGTCCCAACTGTCATGCACCAAGATTTAAAAATATGCAAAGGCCCCGCAGCTGGACAGAACCAAGGTAATGTTGTTTGCCGTCGCTTTGAGATACTCAGATTATTTTTTGCATTCCACCTAATTAAATAATTAGTCTTAATTCATCAACTTTTCAAATATTATAATTAGATTAAAAAGTGTCAATGAGAAAATTGTAGAGCAAGATGAAAAACTCCCAATACAGTTTCTGTTACTCAATACGTGCTACATAAGGGTGTTCTTTCGAGCGTGAAAGAAGCCTGCGAATATACGCTAAGTGCCACGAGCGGCCAGTCACGCGGCAATTTTGTGTGCTTTCGCAGGCTTCTTTCATGGTCGGAAAAACACTTTTAAGTAGCATGTATTGAGCAACAGAAAGCTCTATAGGGAGTTTTTCATCTTGCTGTACAATTTTCTCATTTACATTTTTAACCTAATTATATTTCAGAAGTTGATTAATTAAGATTAATTATGTAATTAGGCGGCATGCAAGAAATAATCTGAGTATCTCCAAGCGACGGCAAACAACATTACCTTGGTTCTGTCCAGCTATGTGGCATTTGCATATTTTTAAATCTTGATGCATGATAGTTAGGATACCCTGTATAATAAATTTCTGATGGTTGGTTTCGAACTCCGTTTCCACAGCACATACGCCTGATGCTCTAACCATTAGGCCATAAACACATGCCTAAAATGGCAGAATAAAACACCTTTACCAATTTCCCTCATGCTAGCCAGGGCTTTTAGATGCTTGGCGTGTTGGGCGCATCGCATAGCAGCTATTTACCGATAAAAAGTGAGTGCACGCATCTTTTAGCCGACGATGGAGATAGAAGTTACAGGAGACGTTCATCGGCGAAATTCGCTGCACGTCTCTACAAGGTCAAGCCCATCGTGTCTTGCATTTCAACACGTTATGATGCTAAATAAAAATTCCGCTTTCTCTGCGAAGTCCACCATGGTGGCTGAGGGATGCGTTCATCACTAAAATCTGAAGCGCATCTCCTGTCATAATGCACACGCTATCGCTTACAAAGATATCAATCTCAAGGATGGTTCCACTGCGAATTTTTTTTTTTTTTTGATAGACAGTGTAAATCTAACAAGAAAAGAATTAAAAATAACCTTCCACTCCTTTTGCACATATATCTGCTCTGCATTTTGTCACGTGTGCTTTCCTTCATTTTCACATCATTGGTTGCCCCCTCTGGCTTATTTCATTTCACTTCCCATATTTAGCCAAGAACGCAATGGAAAACGTTACAGTTGCCAAGCAGTGCTGCGTCCCATCTCATTATCATCTGTTCACGCTGTATGTACTCGCAATAGACATACTTTATAACCAAAAGAATCAGACAATCAATCCTAATGTGAGACTCATAAGACTACCTTCCGAAGAGTTCTTAACCACTTCCACAGCTGCAAAAGGCTGACATGCTAATTCCTGTGGAGTAATGAATCCTGGTAAATGTCATTTAGAAGCCCAAAACTGAAGTGCCGACAAGCACAGCTATCGTGCCATAGCAGATGCTCATGAGTGACAAGACTGTTTCAGCAACACCGTTGGATGAGCATGAGGTTATCAAGCCATGCGCCCTCTCACTTTATGCTTGCCAGACAGTAATGTGGAAACAGTCACGTCACTCATGAGCATCTGCTGGGGACATGACAGTTGTGCCCTACACCATTTCAGTTTGGGCCTTTTGGGTGAAATTTACCGGAATTCATTACTCCACAGAAATTACTAGCATCAGAATTGTGCAACTCTAGAGGTGCTTCGTCGCTTTGCAACCATGGAGACTAGCTTCGAGTTTTGAATTAGAATCAATTGTCTCACTCTGTCGACCAAAATGTTAATTAGCTTAATTTTTATAATTACTCATCCAATCACTACCTCTAGTAATTTTATTATGTACACTACTGTAGTAAAAGCAATCCAGAGGAAATCACTTACTTTCTCACCATCACTATTTTAAAGAAATTTAGAAGGCATTTTCTGAAACATCCAGCATATCCAGCATAGCAATAAAGAAAGATATGTAGAGGTACTTCAGATTTTTGGTAACATTGGCGAAATCCTTTTATAAATCATTCGTGTGCCTCAAATTGCATCTAATGCATTTGTTCTGGACAATAAGTCCAACAATAATCATCAGCAGACATGGGAGAGGAAAAGGATGGGGGTGTACTGATTTGATTGCTATTGAGTCAAATGCCTTTATCGTACCATGAGCTGCGTGATTTACTTGTCTGATTTAATTCAATAAGAGTGATGCAGCAAGGCTACAAGAGGAGTTTAGAGACATTGTAGAGAATTAAGCCGATTCTCTCCACTGGTTTATTTCCAACAGCCTGCACTGTTAATATTTATGGGTGTGCGAATAGTGATTTTTGAGACCGAATCAAATCATTATTACAAATAATATAAAATGATGTTCACATCCCAGTATTCTTAAGGTTAGCAAGTTTCTGCCATTACATAGTACGTTATGAAGCGTTGTTTATTCAAAGCACAAATGGAGCATTAAGAGCAAACAAGTAGTTTCTTCGCATGCACAGGACTCTCCAGAGAGTGCAAATGATCGCTGTATAGCGTGAAAAGTATGGCTACCTAAGCGACATAGTCTGCTCCACTACGCAAGTTCTCATGTTTTGTCTGTACTATGGCTGCGGGGTTGTAAATTTACCGTACCTTTGCTGCAATTTTATGTTTAAATGGGCACAGTTGACATTTTGAAATATTGGAAAAGTATCAGAAAAATATTCCCATTTACAAATTGTGACTATTCGATTTGAATACCGAATCGAATATGACACTATTCGATTCGTTATTCGAAAGTTTTGAATATTCACATATCCTTATTAACATTGGAAAGATAATACGAACTGCAAATTGACATTATCACCTACTAAATGTCTATATGTGCTTTGGTCCCGCATTAAGCAGCACATTGACTGCCAGAACAGGTTCACTTTGTGAAAAACAAAAAGTGAAAAACAAACGGATGGGGGAAATACAATGTCAATTGACTGATTTAAAACCAGCCTAGCACATCATGCACATCTGCTTCACATATCCACCGCCACAAAAGAATCTAGAACACTGCACGCAGTACAGTCCTGCTGCTTTGAAGGCTGTAGATACTGACCTACATTTCCTGCACCTCAAGCATTCCCCACTAGACTTGTCTTGATCAGTCCAGAAGCTCTTCACTTCACACGGTACAGCATAAAAGGAGCCAGCTGCAACAGAGGAGATCCTCAATTAACAAGGGAGACACCATTACGCTGCACATGAAATAGCATGTTTACACATGCAAGCAAATCTGTGCATTTACTATCAATATTTGCAACAAAAATAAATTCTTTGCAGAGATCTGGTCAGCAAATCAATTTGGAAAGTTAGATCTGCAGTGCCATCCTACCTTAGGGGGAACACCTCCATTAGTGTTCAGATTTATTAAATTTCATTTCTTTGACTTCATGGAAAATAAGGGGCCAACATGACACATTACACACATACTAATTAGATGCTTTCTCTAAGAGCAGAAAGCCATGTACACCTGTCAGCAAACGTATACGGACCAGCGATTGCGCGAAAAAGACAATTTTTTCAAGTGCTTGCGAATGAAACTTGAAATTGAGGACTGCAGTCCAAACTTAGCATTGCGAACTTTCCAGTGCACTCGTCAATTTCAGTTTATGTGTGTTAAATACGAAGAAATTCAGTTTTTTCAGCGACCCTGTGGTCCGTATACTTTTGCTCATGGGTGTACATCAGTTAATCAGGAAACTGTAACAAGCAGAAACTGCTGTCCCAGTTACTTCACAGTTGAGACTTACATAATCATCATCAGCCTAATTTTATGTCCACTGCAGGACGAAGGCCTCTCCCTGGATCTCCAATTACCCCTGTCTTGCGCTAGCTGATTCCAACTTCCACCTGCAAATTTCCCAATTTCATCACCCCACCTAGTTTTCTGCCGTCCTCGACTGTGCTTCCCTTCTCTTGGCACCCATTCTGCAACTCTAATGGTCCACCGGGATTATCTACCCTATGCATTACATGGCCTGCCCAGCTCCATTTCTTTCTCTTAATGTCAACTAGAATATTTACTATGCCCATGCACTCTATGATCCAAATTAACGTTACGCCTAACATTTTTCGTTCCATCGCTCTTTGTGCAATCTTTAACTTGTTCTTGAGCTTCTTCGTTAACCTCCAAGTTTCTGCCCCGTATGTTAGCACCGGTAGTATGCAATGATTGTAGACTTTTCTTGTTTGTCAACGACAGTGGTAAGCTCCCAGTCAGGATTTGGCAATGCTTGCCGTATGCACTACAACTCATTTTTATTCTTCTCTAGATTTCCTTCTCGTGATCAGGGTCCCCTGTGAGTAACTGACCTAGATAAACGTACCCCTGTACAGACTCTAGAGGCTGACTGGTGATCCTGAATTCTTGTTCTCTTGCCAGGCTGTTTAACATTATCTTTGTCTTCTGCATATTAATCTTCAACCCCACTCTTACACTTTCTCGGTTAAGGCCCTCAATCATTTGTTGCAATTCGTCCCCAGTGTTGCTAAACAGGACAATGTTATCTGCAAACTGAAGGTTGCCGAGATATTCACCTGATGCTCTGGGAACTGTACAGGTCAGTATAGAATTCTTCCGCTGCTTTTACTATATCAGCGAAATTGGTGATGATATTACCCTGCTTATCTTTCAGTGCATACATCTTGCCTTGTCCTATGCCAAGTTTTCTTCTCACCGATTTCTTGCTGCGTTTATTTTTTACTGCTTCCTCAATTTTTCCCGCATTATAATTTCGAATATCTCTAACTTTCTTTTTGTTGATCAGTTTTGACAGTCCAATGAATTCTATCTGATCTGATCTCTTGAGCTGGACATTTTCGTGCTTCGTTTCTTTATTAGGACTTTTGTTAATTGGGAGAGCTTACCTACTGGTTGCCCCGGTGCCTTACCTCCCGAACTTCAACTGCTGCTTCTGAAATCAGCCTAGTTACGGTTTCATTCATTACCTCTATGTTATCATCTTCCTCTTCTAAACTGGCATATTTGTTTGTGAGCACCAGCCTGAATTGGTCTGCTTTTACCCTACAGCGTCTAGGTTGCCTATTTCTTCTTGACTAAATTTGCTCTTTCTTCAAATTGAGAGAAATCCTAGACCTCAATAACCTATGGTCACTGCACTTTACCCTACATAACACTTATACATCCTGCACTATTCTGGCATAGGCAGAGAGTATGAATTCTATTTCATTCCTTGTTTCTCCATTAGGGCTTTTCCAGGTCCACTTCCTGTTGCTGTGCTTCCTGAAGAAGGTATTCATTATTCGGAGCCTATTCCTTTCCACGAATTCTACCAACATCTCTCCTCTAGTGTTCCTAGAATCGATGCTGTAGATGCGAATTGCTTGTCCACCAGCCTGCTTTTCCGCCACTTTTGCATTGAAGTCGCCCATGACTACAATATACTGAGCTTGCACCTTTCTCATCACTAATTCAACATCTTCATAAAACTGTTCTATTTCTTCATCATGGTGACTGGAGGTTGGAGCGTAGGCTTGTACTACCTTCATTCTATACCTCCTATTCAGCTTGATTACGACAACTGCTACCCTTTCATTAATGCTGTAGAATTCATCAATGTTGCCCACTATGTCCTTATGGATTAGAAATCCTACCCCGTATTATTTCTTATCTGGAATACCTCTGTAGCAGAGGACGTGGTCATTAGTCAGCACTGTATAAGCTTCATCAGTTCTTCTAACCCCCCCCCCCCCCCTCACTAAGGCCAATAATATCCCAGGCAATGCCTGATAACTCCTCAAACAGCCCTGCTAAGCTAGCCTCACTTGAGAGAGTGCACGTGTTGAACGTTGCCAGGTTCAGTTTCCAGTGGCAGCCTGTCCGGATCCAGAGATTCTTAGCACCCTCTGCCGCGTCGCGATCTGACCGTCGCCTTGGTCAGGTGCTCTGCAGCCACTGGAGACTGAGGGCCATGGGTTATTTGGAAGAGTCATGAGGCAGGTAGTGGCCGAATACTGCACCAGGGAGGCCAATTCCTCTTCTGGTGAAGAAGTACCTTTGTTGAAGCTGAATGGGTCGTCCTAATTTGATTGCACCTGGACTAGTATAACCCCACTGGCTCTCGGCAATTTTTCTTTTTTTTGCCGGTGTCAGGCCCCACTCCATGCCTGAAAATGTAGTGGACTGGAGGAGGATTCGAATGTATGACCTTCAGATTACAAGCCCGGTGTTCTACCTCTGCTCCACGTCACCACTTCCACTTACATAAGGTAAATTTTAATCCTGAGCTACAAGAATTATAGCATGCAGAAAATATGAAAACTAAACGAAGCACTGTCGTCACTTTTCCTCAGAACAGTTGTCAAAGCTTGTGCCATATGTAAATAATGTCACTACAGACATCCGAACAAGACATAGGTGTCACAGAAAGATAGAGACTTGAGGTGATCGACAATGGTCAAACAAGGGATATCAGTTAGGAGCCAACATTTCAACAAGGGGACTTGTCTTCACTTCGATGAAGACAAGTCCCCTTGTCAGAACGATTGCTCCAGCCTAAGACATCCCTTGTTTAACAACTCTTCATCATGTCAGTACAGACAGTGTCACAAGACTATTTGAAACTTTTTTGAAACTGGCAATTTTAATAAGAATGCTCAGAGTCAAAACGAAGCAACCTACCTTTCTTTGCCAAATGAGAAAGCCGCTCCAAGACAAAGAGTCTGAATTGCAGGTCCGCTTTGTCTAGTTTGTACCCCATTTTTTGGTAAAGTTTCAGCTGAGCCACAAAGCCTGCATTTGGTCTACAGAATAAAACGCAACCAATGCTAGCAATCATACAATCCGTGAGTAGGGCACACACACATGCACATAGTATGCACAAATTTCGTATAATCACAACAAAGAGAAGCTACTCATACTCCGAGACTATAGAGGCTCTAAGTGATGCCATGCTGAAGAGCCATAGGCAAGTCTCTCTCGATCAACTGAAGTTCTTCATTATGAAATCATATATGGTCGTGGCAGTGCAAGACACCATATACCAGAGGGGTACCTGCAAATTTGGCAACAGCAAAGTTACTTTAGTAAGTCAGATACTGAGCAGTCAGTATCTACAAACAATGTATTGCTTGTCAGTCTCTGCTGTTGCAAGTTTGCTGCTACTCTTGCGCTGCATCTAAAGGTAAATTATTATTAATAAAGTGTATGTGACATTTCACAGAAGATGTGTGCTCAAGGAAAAGTTTTAAAGAATGCATGTTATACCATCTGCCGTGGTGGCGTAGTGGCTTTGACATTGCACTGCTAAGTCCGAGGGCATGGGATCGAATCCCGGCCGCGGCGGCCGCATTTAAATGGGGGCGAAATGCACAAACGCCCATGTATTGTGCATTGGGTGCACGTTGAAGAACCCCAGGTGGTCAAAATTAATCTGGAGTCCCCCACTATGGTGTGTCTCATATTCTGGTTTTGGCCCACAAAACCCAAGAATTCAATCCCATGCCCTCTGGTTTAGCAGCGCAATACCAAAGCCACTACACCACTATGGCGGGTGGTTTAACATGCATTCTTTAGAACTTTGCTTTGAGCACACATCTTTTGTAAAATGCCACACACTATTTATTAATAACAATTTACCTTTAGATGCAGCAAACTTGGAGAGACTGACAAGCAATACATTGTTTTAAACAAGAGTGTGTTTTTCAGTAACTTTGCTGTTGCCAAATTTACAGATACCCGTTTGGTATATGAAGTCTTGCACTGCTATAAGACGGCGGCACATGTACCCTCACAATTTCTTGTATATGTTTTTTTTTTTTTTCAATCTTGTGCCGCCCCACCTTTCAACACCTCTAAAACCTTTTACAAACAGAATTTATTTTTAGTGAAGCAGGATGCAAAATTAGTAAAATTGTAAGTGCGCCCAAGCTCTTGAAGTTTACAAAAAATTCAGGAGAGTCGGCAGATATGAATTAACACCTTCCAATGCCACACTATTATCCCAAATTCTGACCAAAAGCAGGCAAATTACTTTTAAAGACCCCAGTTGCCAACTTGTTTTACCTTCGCAGAAAGAATAATTTTGCTTCTGCTTCTGCTGTTCTGTGGATTGTGTGCTGTGGTCTACCAAAAGCACGACCAAGCACTGAGACAACACTAGGCATGTCCATTGCATTGCTAGAAAATGCAAAGTACCGTTGACAAGCTGAGTTCATCCTTGGCCGTTTTCATCAGAAACGCGTGGACCAACACAGTTTTTCCAAGGCATGGAAGGTGTTAATGATAGCTTGCAGTATCCTTCTGTTCAAATGGTCTTCACGTTAAAAATGTTTTTTTCTGACAACGAAGAGACATGGGACCACACCATTTTGTTGCTGCTGCCATGACTCTAATATTATTGCAACAAGAATAAATGCCCTGTGTGACACCTATGCACATGGTATAAAGATAAAAGCTAACATCAGTCAGACAATGTTTGTATACTGCTGCACTTTCCGCTTGACTTAGGTGCACTGCAAGGAGTGCAGGCGCTCTACCTTGCTACACCTTGGCACCTTGCTACACGCATTAACTTGTGTTGACACCTTCCAAGCAAGTGAATGCAATGACTCAGTACACTTGCAGTGTGAATGTCAGAGCAATGATGAGTATGAAAGGCTATTGTGGCTGAGCAGCAGCCACAGCAGCTTGTACGTACAGTCGGCCAAAAAGGAAATGTGATCAAAGCTGCAGTTCATGAGTTGCAGTGTGTATTTCTAACCCACTGACACAAAGGGTGTGGTTCATATTGCATAACACACTGCCTTGGGAAGTGTACATGTACCAGTAGTTCACATACTAGTGTCTCATTGTAGTACAGCCATACCCCAGTCCATGTTATTCTCCCACAGTTCTTGTGTAGCCACACTACTTTACTGCTGTCACGCTCAGCGCTGCTCATAACATGACGTGATGGCAGAACATTTTTATTTCCCCCGTTTGTTACGTGACACCCAAAACCAAGAATTATTCATGGAGCAAATTATGTTGCGAAGAGTGCTTAACATAAAGTTATTGCACAGTACTATTGCCTAGTTGTCCAAGATATGCAAATAGCTGGGCGCCTCTACACTATACATCAAGCACAGAATGGAAATTTGGTCGTCACCATTGACGTTCTCTGAATTAAAAGAAAGCAAGCATGTTCCCTCCACAGAAGGCAGTGGGGGAGGGGGAGTAGTCACATACCCAATGCAGGCACGCCTTTCCTTCAGTTTGTGCAGCGCTTCGGCACAATCTAAGGCATATTTTCGCATGAGATGAGCGGCCACCAATGTCGCACTCCTCGAGACACCAAAGCGACTGGAACGAGCAGAATGTACATAGTTACGCCGACAGCACGAGGTAACGTGCGTGCAGTAAATAAGCGAAGAGATCAACTCACCAGTGCACTAAGCACGCGCCACTCTGTTGTCCTTTTTCGATGAATTCACAGGCCTCATGAAAGCGACTAAGCAAGTCCTCTTCGGCCCTGTCTTCGGCGTAGAGGTACAAGCAGACGACATTTCCCTCAAATTTGAGTCGATACGTGTCCACCGTAAGAACGTGAGTGATGCCGAAACCTTGAATCAATTCCACGTCTTCAGCAGCGTCTCGCCCACCAAGGTAGAGGCCGTCTTCCACAAGACTGCACAAAGGTATGGATTTTGGACAAGCGGGATTGTCCGGAGGTTCTAGTGAACTCTGCGGACCATCGCCAGCTCCGGCCTCGGCGCTCATGCCTCAGCAAGTCAGATGCTCACGTAAAAGTGGCCACCAAGTGTTCTTATTCAGGAGCAGCAAGATATGGATACTGCTCGAAAAAAGAATGAAGTAAACATTTCGAGCACTACGGTGCGCGAATGTTAGTTACACTGAATGGAAACGGAACCATAGACGGAACAGCATCTGTGCAGCATGTCAAACAAACGAACAACCGCGACGCCACACTTCTGGTGTTTTCCGCCAGAGGCGCCCGTTTCGGGCATTCTGTGAAGTACAAAATACAAAATATGTTAATAGTCATGGCTAGGTGGCGTATGCCACCGCCCGGTTTAAAGGGTTCAGCCTCATCCATCCATCCATTCATCCTTGACAAGAGCTTGGTGGCGAAACCCACTACCCCGTTTCAAAGGAGACGCTCATAGCATCCATCCATTTCTAGCAGACTATGTAGCAGAAAATGCAGGGGATTCACAGAGGCCTTTATTTTAGAACCGATAAACCGGGTCTTTATAATGAAAAGACGAGTAATGATGGGGTATCCATTCAACAGCAAGTCGTACCCATAGCATAGTCAAACAATATACTTCTGCGTATACATAAACGAATGAAATACTCAAACATCTACCAAGAAAATGAATGTGAAGATGAAGTGGAAGCGGGGAACATAGGTGCCTGTTCACAAAGGATTAGTTTGAATGAATTAGCAGACAGCTTGGCGAGAGCGGCCCTTAGTGCTCCAATTCTCCCGATCCTTCCTGTATCGGCTTTCATAACTGCTGCTAGGTTCAGGAGACGTGCAGTCATGCAAGAATCTTAGAACCTAGCATTATTAAATTTAACAGATTACCGACACCTCCTATTTCCTTGGAGCAGAAACTTCTTCCGTAATAGAAAAGTTGAAGTCCTCTTTACCAAATTCCGATGTTGAATACCTACATTAAACTATTATTGCATTGATCTGGTCTGGCGCCCTCCTCCTTGTGCTCATACTGTGGTGAGGATGAGACAATAGAACGCTTTTTCCTGTCATGTCACCGTTTTTTCATCATTAAGAAAACATATACTTTAGCTGGATTGAATATAATGATTCCCGATATGCTCAGAAGTGCAGTGTATACTCATTCTTCTAGACCTTCCGCTATGTGCAAGTTGCATAAATATAACTAACTGTAGTTTTCAAAGTGAATTGCAAATACGCAAAGCACAATGTCTACATAGCTAAAGACACGATCGCATCGGCTTGTAATTTGAGCATACAAGAAAACGTAATTTTGTTTTGAGGAACCTGAAAGACATTAAGCCCTCAGAGAGGGACAACTATTAATTCACGTGGGGGCCGAAAAAGGTCCAGACATAATACCCCGGGGACATCCTTGTTACAGGATGTCCGGCGGATGTCCTATTTGTTTCCAAAACGGTGCACATACACTGGGGCATGATTTGGACGTGCCGTGGACAAACTGTTTTCACGGGGGTATAGTACACTGTAGCTGAAGTGTACAGATATCTGTACCTCAAAATCGTGGTCGCGGAAACAGGTAAAGAAAAGTGGCATTCAATTTCAGTCATTGGAACTGCATGTAGACAACCCGGAGTCATCAAAAAGAAAATGAGAGAAACAGCGACGGTAAATATCAACAAGGACGGCAAGCAAGAAATCAGGAGATAAAATCTGTACGATAACGCAAGCGGCAGTGCCTTAATTAATACTTGAGGCCCGATCTGGCTGCCTGAGGACAAAAAAAAACATGCGGAAGTAAATATTCGCAACACGATTAGACATATATGTATCTGCTGCGGAAAAAGAATCCGGAGACGAGTCAGCACATTGTCATAGAATAGCCAGGACCGTATGGAACGTATTACACCTTCCAGAAGCGCGAAAGTCCATAACTGGTGGGAGCTTTAACTGGCCATTACATGGTTGAGATAGGGTGGCTAGATAGTCGAGATAAGCAAGAGACGTTTGGAGCATTGGTGAAAAAAAGCAAGGAAGATACAGAGGAAGAGACAGAATATAGAGGTAGAACTCAATTGATGAAGATAAAAATACAAAGTAGATATAGAAAAAATGCTTCTTCTTCTTTCTGGGGTTTTACGTGCCAAAACCAGTTCTGATTATGAGGCACGCTGTAGTGGAGGGTTCCGGAATAATTTTGACCACCTGGGGTTCTTTAACGTGCACTACAACGCAAGCACACGGGCGTTCTTGCATTTCACCTCCATCGAAATGCGGCCGCCGCGGACACAATGCTAGACTGCAATATAAATGTAAAACCTGGTCAGCTCAAGCAGGCTGTGTGACTGTCGCCACCGCGTTTCAAAAGGGATGCCATTAACCCCCTAACTGCTGATGACGAGTAACTCGTCATAGGATACCTCGATGTCTCTCCATTCCGGGTGGAGACATTCTTTGAAGTAACTGTCACCGTCGATATCGGTTTTCGCAGCCGCTGTCCGCCACTGTGTAGCCCTCTTCCCGAGGAATCACGTCGTTTTAACTTTGCGTGGCCGCCTGGCAGTGGTTTTAGAGCGCAGCTCTTATCCGAACGCTCGTTTCTGCGGCGAGCGTCGGCGTCGTACCTCGTAACGGAGCGAACGAGCACAGCGAAGGATGAGAGCGAACGCGCGGCGCAGCAGGAGATGAAAGACGGCGATGACGAAGAGAGCGCGAGGAGGAAAGCGGAGGAGGAGGCTGCAGAGGAACCATGAGGCGGAAAGCGGAGGAGGAGGTTATGGCGAAAGCGTGAGAAGAAACGCGTAGTTCCGCACACGACGGACTCTGCGGGGACGATGGCTACGAGATTGCGCCAGAGTAGCGCGCGTCGTCTGTTCACCAAAGCGCTGCATGAGCGGAGGTTGGTCTGCGGCGGATGATGTGAATCGCGCCCACGCGTCACCCTCCCGCTGCCGCTCGCGATCTCCCGATTAGCGAGGCAGTCGCGCCACACTTCGCTCCGTTTGGAACGTGCCGCACGAGACAGATTGTCCGCGCCAGCAAATATATCGTGAAATGAAAGCACGTATAGAGCTGTGCTCAATTTCGCATTAGGGAGTATCGTAGTCGTTGGTGAATTTTTCTACACAGCATGTATGGCTGCTGTGTTCCGTTGTGGAGGAACTACTCCATAAATAGTTAAATGTTTCACTTTCCTGCAGAGACGAAAAGAAGGCCGCAGTGGATCGCAAAAATCAAGCGCGTCAAGCGTCGAAAGTCAAGTGTCGTCAAAGCGGTTTACTCGTCTGAGCAGTGCAACACCGCAGTCTTGGGGCCCAGCAGCAGCGAGCATGCATATCTAACAACAATGAAGGAATATGTTTGTGATGGAAACAACCTTTAATATCCAAGCAATGCAGTCAGGAGCACCATAAAGCCTTGTGATGAGCCTTTCAGGGGCTTCAACACCTGGAAGGACAGCGCGTTCACCATGAAATTGCCATTGCGAGTCGTAACTGCATATCTGAGCAAGATGCTGCGGCCTAATCCGGAAACGTACGCACGAGGAAGCTGCAGAGATGTTCGTCTCAAGCTAAGCGAGACTGTCGCTGAGCATACACCTTCGTCAAGTTGGAGCAAGATCGAGTGGTTATAATAGAAATGTAAACAAAACGTGTGCAGGAGTAAGCCTGCCGTGAGCTCTGAAACCAGCCTGCTGTGTGTGCCCTGTACATGGCCACAACATATGCCATTTCATTTTACCTGAGGAATAGCGCTGTAATGTTGACTCCTTTCATCATTACAATTCTCGTCATGCTATGCATTTTCTATTGTTTTCTTTCCTGTAATTATTTGCATTTTATGCTGTAGAGCTAATTTCGCCCCTTCAGAATATGACTCAATATCCAAGTGCAATGAATAAATGCCTTCAAATGTTTGCTTTGTGTTAGTATCCCTTAAGTGGAAGAGAGGAGAAGAAAGGGGGGGGGGGGGGGGTCTTAGGGCGGCGACCGATATAGCGCGCGCACGCTCACACACGATCACATATCGTGTGTGAGTCATGCCACTGGCATGACAGTACTACCAGCATGCAGACCACAATTCACCTATTTGCCTACATTGTGCAGATCCTGTTCGCGTCCGTTTTGCCTGCTTGCGCTGGACAGGCGGAACGGTTGGATTCGACTTGGGTTGCTCAAGGGCACAACGTCACAAGCTGCTTCCCGCGAAATCTTTCGCTCGATTATCTGGTGCATCTGCGAAGAGCTACACGTGCGGACCATTCAGCACTCTCCAAGACAGCGCCACCACACATCGAGGCTATAAAAGGCCGCATCGGCAACGTTTTGGTCACAGGGCATGACAGTACTACCAGCATGCAGACCACAATTAACCCGTTTGCCTACATTGTGCAGGTGAAGAAACGTTATGGTACGTGCATTCGCACGAGCAATCCGTTTTTGGTAGTGCTGGCATGCCTGGCCATTTTCTTTTGTGATCGAGACGGCAGTGTATCTAGGGGGCCTGCTCTTGCTTGGAGGGGACATTGAAACCAACCCAGAACCGGACCTTGCGCAGATCGCTAAGGAAATTCATTTTAAATGGAAGCGTCTTGCAAACTCACCGGCTAAAATTCGTAAATTGCAATATGTGTCGTAAAGTAATTAACTAAGAAGTTCATTAGCCAAATTTTGTTAATTAGTTGAATATGTGTTTCGATTCCTCGTGTTACTAATGTCAGCATCTTCGAATAACCCAGCTCCACGATAATAATTATGCTACCTGCCACAGGCGATCTTTAAAAATGCCGTAAAACTCAAAAATGAACACCCGCCATGGGGGCTTAGTGACTATGGCGTTGCACTGCTAAGCACGAGGTTGCGGGATCAAATCCCGGCCGCATTTCGATGGGGCGAAGTACAGAAACGCCCGTGCGCCGTGCATTGAGTGCCCGTTAAAGAACACGAGGTGGTTAAAGTTAATTCGGAGTCTCCCACTACGGCGTGTTCCATAATAACGTGGTAGTTCTGGCACGTAATATTCCATTTTTTTTAATTTGCTGTAAAATGCCTTAGATGGAGTGTATGTGCGTGCAGGTCGACATTTTGTATTCACTAACCGTTCTTAATAAAATGTCGCTACGTTAGCCCTTGTCCTGTGTCCGTAATCTGTGTGCTTATCCCTGTTGTGCTGCAACAGGGATAAGCTTTCTGATAAGATTTCTGTTTCTTTGTTTCTCTCTCTCTTTCTTACTTTCACTCTTTCTTTTTTGTCTCCACCGCCGGCACTTGTGAGCCTATAAACCTTCGCTCAAAAGGCGAGCTAGAAGACTGCCATCAGGCGTATATCATTGCGGAATTTTCTGCGACCGCAGTCAATAGCTCGAAACAGGGTTTACCGTGCCCGTCTATTCCTTTACGCAGGCGTCGATAGGCTCATCTCCTCAGCTTCGGCCTCCTCAAACGGCGAAGAAAAACCCACCGCTGCCACTGTGGGAATTGAACCAGAGCTCCGACAGGCAACGTGCAGTTCGGAGCGGGGCAGGCGGGCAACTGAGCTGGTTATATTTATTATTATTATTTTATGTTACTTATTGTAGTAAGTAAAAATGGTGTATGTAAAGAAGCGATTTAGAGTATTGCGAGCACCAAATGGTTATATAACCGATGGCAGAAAACCGAGCAGAACTTGCAGAGAATATTGACATCATACAAAGCATCCCTCTATTGTACTATAGAAACTAGAAAGGATAAACTAAACACCTAATAAACTGTGGATAACAATCCAGCTGACAAGGATCTTGAACATAAATTTCCTTCAGATGCATAATCACCTGACTGAAATGTACTTTTGAGGAAATTTCTGAATTTCGGTCTTGCATACGAGTTTTCCATAGGCGGCGCTATATATATATATATATCTTGTAGGAAACGCCTATAGCTATATAGCTACCGTGCAATATACGGGCTCGGTGATTTGAGCGGGATTTTGTGCGCCACGCAGACTCTGAGAGCAGCGCCATTTGTGCATTTATTTTGGAGGCCACAGCATGGCAGCACTGTAGCGGACGAAGACTGATTGATTGATTGATGGCGTTTAACGCTCAAATCAATACCGGGGTTATATATGACAGACATGAAAAGCTCGCGATACAGCTTTCTGTTGCTCAATACGTGCTACATACAAGCGTTTTGCCGAGCGCGAAAGAAGCCTGCGAATACAGGCAAAATTGTCGCGCGAAAGTGTTTTTCCGAGCGTGAAAGAAGCCCGCGAATACACGCCAGTGCCTCGAGCGGCCAGTCGCGCGGGCTTTTTTCGCGCTCGGCAAAACACTATTATGTATTCCATATTGAGCAACAGAAAGCTGTATCGGGAGTTGTTCATGCTGCTCTACAATTTTCTCATTGACAATTTTCATCTAACTATAATATTTGATAAGTTGCTTAATTAATTAGGACTAATTATGTAATTAGGCGGAATACAAAAAGTAATCTGAGTATCTCCAAGCGACAGCAAACTGCGTTACCTTGGTTCTGTCCAGCTACGTGGCATTAGCATATTTTAAAATCTTGGTGCATGACAGTGGGGACACCCTGTATAGTTGACTTCAACTGCTTGAGCAAGACCAAACGGATATTTGCCAATTTTCTCAGTGCATGAGGACTCGCATACTGCGCGAATAAAGGATTATATATGTCAGCACTTTCAAGTACTGCTGGCGATAAGGTATTGCAGTTCCTTAGTGTTTCGAGAAAAAAAAAAGAGACAAATGCAAACAAACAAAACGAGTGATATATATATATATATATATATATATATATATATATATATATATATATACAGGTCGGATCCAGGTTTTTTCTGAGGGGGGGGGGGTCAGCTTCTGTCAATGATGATGATAGTAGCCTTTCTCATTAACCGAAATGCACCGTTTCTGCTCACAATAAACCCGCGTTTTATACGGCTAGAGCAACACCTGTAGCCCGCCGTGGTGGCTCAGTCAGCTCAGGTGTTGCGCTGCTGAGCACGAGATCGCGGGATCGAATCCCGGCCGCGGTGGCGGCATTTCGATGGAGGCGAAATGCAAAAACGCCCGTGTGCTTGCGTTGTAGTGCACGTTTAAGAACATCAGGTTGGCAGAATTAATCCGGAGCCTTCCACTACGGCGTGCCTCATAATCAGAACTGGTTTTGGCACGTAAAACCCCAGAAAGAGGAAGGAGCCCTATAGCGAAGCCAGGTATCGGTTTCTCCGAGCATAAAGGAAAAGGACGTTACCCAATACAGCCATGTGCTTGGCGGCTGTGCCTGATAATACAGGGTGTTCAAAACTAAGATTTATGGTTTTCTTAAAATTAGGCACTGGGAGGCACGCAAGGACCACCTGTGCTAATAACTTATGTGGCCAGGTGGGCACAAAGTGAGAGGATAATTGTCGCTGTGAGCAGCCGAATTCACCTAAGTTGAACAATTATTTTTTTGTCGACTGCAGTAAGTGGGTATGTTTGTATTGAAAACTTAGAGACAGTAGTGTTTTTACACAGTATCGGTCGGAAGAATTATTCTAGTGTGTTCGTGCTCCGAGATATCCGACTCCAAATTTCTATTGTCGTACTGCGAAGAGTTATGGAATCGACGCGGGAGTGGTTTATGCTTTGCGTTGCTGTGGAAGGGAGGCATTTTGAACATTTTTAGGGCATTGACATCTTGATGGGTGAAGTGTTGTCATGAGATTCGTGCATGACAACATCAAACTTAAAACGGCAGTATATATGAAATATTCGTTAGCATAGCTAAAAAGGTTTCTGTTATTGATGGTGTAGTTGTTGCTTTTGATTTCAATAAAACTTACAATACTTGGAAATCAGCAGTCACTTTATTTGCGTAGCCGAAACAAGGACCATGCCCGGTTGTCTAGTCACCATTACGCCCGCGCATTGCCCTCCGGCTTCTCCGCTCGCGCCATTATCTCGGCATGGCAGCTGCCCCAGCTTTACAGGCTGCGCGGTCGCGTGTTATGACAGCGGTTACGGGTTCTTCGATTTCTTTTATTTCGCCAGCCGTCAGGGGAAGGGGGACAGTTATCTTTGCCAATGCCTCCGCCGCGTTGTCAGACTAAACGCCGCACCCAACAGGCGCGTCACATCATGGAGGAGCTTTGCGCCAATCCTCACTCTCTTGCATGCGTAATCATGCGAACGACAATTAAAATTTGGAGTTGGATATCTCGGAGAATAGACATGCTAGAAGAATTCTATTAAGTGAAACTGTGTAGAAACACGGCTGCCTCTAACTTTTCAATACAAACATACACACTTACTGCAGTCGATAAATAGTTAATTATTCAATTTTAGGTAATATTCGGCTGCTGACAGCAATAATTATTATCTCACTTTGTGTCCCCCTGGCCACATAACTTATTTGCCCAGGTGGTCTTTACGTGCCTCCCAGTGCCTAATTTCAAGAACACCATAAAGCTTAATTTTGAACACCCGGTATATCTAGCCTGTATTGTTTCTTAAAATAAAATTTGGGATGATCTGTCGCAGGTTTGTTATAAATGCGTAAGCACGGGTCCATCTTTGGAGTTCTGTTGGGACATCTTGATTTCCTTAAGAAGATTCTTTGTGTTTGGCTGAGACACCTTCGTTTGCTTTGGAGCTCCAACGCGGCAACCACTACGCTGGTTGTTTACGATATGCGAATCACCGCGTATGAAGAAGACTCACGACGCCACCTACAAGAACGATGTGGCCTAGTAGCCGAGAGCGCGAGCCAGCTTCTACATGTTTTGCTTCCCACGCGACGTCATCCTTTTACACAAGGCGCGCATCTGCTCCCGTTTCTCTAACCACGCGTAGTTAGCGGCCAACGCCCGCGCGCTGGCGTTGGCCGCTGACGTCACGCTCCCCCACTTCGCAGCCGCTGCTCGAGGCTTCGCCCCGCTCCGCGAGAACGGCCACTCAGATAAACGGATCCGACGGCTTTGAGCCTCCTATGCTTAATGTACGATAATAAAACTGCGAAGTTACAATGAAAGACTTGTAGCGTACGAACCGTACTGTGCTCGTACTGGATATTGTCAACGTGTAACTGTGATCACACTTCTTTCTGGGGTTTTACGTGCCAAAACCAGTGATCACACTGCGTGCTACAGTTAAAAAAAAAGTTGCCTATGCGAAGTTCTTAGTTTAGCTGTTAGTGTTATTATTTATATATGAACACTTCATCGAGGGATCTCTTTCATTAAGCAGGTTGGTCGCGGAACCGATGACAGCCAATGAGGCAACCGATGACACCCCAATCGGGAACTGAGTTGATCAGTTGCGAAGGCGCTCCCGCGGACATCTGCGTGCTTGGCAAAAGGCACGTCCCCTCGTTCATTCGACGCCACCGATGGGAAGAGTAAGGCGCGGCCGGCGCCAGGAGGTCCAAGGTGTTCATGAGAAAAAATAACGACGGCAACTTCGCGACACCACACCCCTACGGAATACAACTAAGCTTGTGAGCGAGCTAGCTTTACTTCTACATGGCTCATACCACTGGTACTCGCGAAAAATAATTTTGAAGAATGCTGGTGGCCATATATATATATATATATATATATATATATATATATATATATATATATATATATATATTTATTTTTTTTTGCTACAGGGCCATTCCCCTGTCAGCGAGGGGGCGATGCAGAAATCTGAGGGGGGGGGGGGGAAGGAAAAGTCACTGTTTTGCGCCTACTATGGTGCGGCATCTTCTTACTCTCTCTCTCTCTCTCTCTCTCTTTTTGCCTGCAGTTATGTTCTGGAATACGCGAACTTTGTGAAGGGTGTCTACGTGGAAAATATTAACTGGAGTTCCAGCAGATTGCGCCGCACATTCTGAAAAAGGAAATTTCTAAACTAATACCAAGTATCAGGATTTATGATAAGTAGATATGACTTTACTACTGCCCGGCGTCGAATCCACAATCGCTACATCTACTATAAAGTGGATAACTAAAACGCTAATCCACGAGAATTCATTAATTATAGCATTGCGACTTATCGTACGTTTACATAACCGCCCTGTCTACACTCATGGTCACTCCTCGTACCCCTGTTTTTCTCCTCATTCCCTCTGAACAGAGTACTTATGCAGGCTAGAGGACCTCAGGCAGACCTCCTCCGCTTTTCCTCAAATAAGTTCTCCTCTCTCACTGAAGTAATTGACCCGAGGAAGCGGAATTTCGATATTCTAAAGAAATATTGCAATAAAAATAATCACTAGGGGTACCCTTGAAGGCGAAAGCCCGAGCGCCGCTAAGTCAATGACACGACGACCACTTTGTTGCAGTGTCATTTCAACTCTGAACCCATATTTTGCAATCAATATTGCAATCAATTTTGCAAGTCATCCTTATTTCACCAATCTCGGACCGTGACTCAGCACTTAATTTTGCTGAGCCATCGTCACTCTGAACCCATATTATGCGGCCATTTTTGCAAGTCATCCCTTATTCGCCAAACTCAGACCGTGACTCAGCACTTTTTTGTTGAGTCATCATCACTCTGAAACCACAATTTAGTCATTTTTGAAAGCCACCATGTTTTTTTGCAAGTCGCCCTTCCTATGATTCACCAAGCTCGAACCATGACTCAGCACTTTTTTTTTGCTTAGTCACTCTCACTTGGACCCTCAAACCTCACATATATTTTTTGCAAGTCACTTCCCCACTCCATAACCCCTTGATTCACTCTTGACTCACGCTATCACTGCTTGGTATCACCTTCGTTCACCCTATCATATCTGTGTTACTTTCATCACACTTGGTTTGCTCTATTACTCCAAATTTCCAATTTCCATCACTCTTGATTCACCTTCATTCACTCTTAATTCACTCTCATTTACTCTTCATTATCTTCTCTCATCATTACCTTTCGTTTGACTCCTATCACCCAACTAAACCACTTTAATACACCATCAATTCACTGCAATTTCACCTCATTCACCTCTCTGTAAACCCATTTTTTATCATTACCATTACCATCATTACCCATCACTATAATTAATTCTCGGTTCTTGGCCGCTTTTCAGGTTTTTTACCGATTTTTCCGCTTTGTCATGCTAATTATCATAAATTAATTACTATCATGATCATTTATCGATATTTATACTCGTCATGTAATTACCTATATATATATATATATATATATATATATATATATATATATATATATATATATAATTTTAAGGGGTTTGTAATGATCGTATTGAGTTATCAATTGTTTGCACATATTTTTTAGCGATTTTTTGTCCGAGTTTTGGCACCACTTTTTCAAGGTCAGCTCGAAACGAGACATGTAAGGCTTTATTTCACCTTAATAAATGCTCGTGGTATGCATATATAGGGCGGCAGCCGTTGGAGCGCACGCACGCGCACACAGGTAGGCACAGCAGGCACAGTGGCGAGCCTTCCTTGCGTGCTCCATATGTTATGGCGCGTACCCACTACGGGGCATTGGCCAAGAAGCCGGCGGCTAAACCGGCGGGGGGAGAGAAAACTTGAGAGAAAAAGTATATGCCAAAGTAAAGCTTAAATTGTACAAGGAATTAAAGTAGACAAGCGAATGTAGGAGATTCTATTTTTCTCTTTAGAGGAAAACGGATAGCAAATTTGAAAGTAGTAAATGAAAATCAATTTCAAATTTGAATTTTGTGAAATATCAATTAATAAATCAGTAAGTTAACCAGGTATTCTCATCGTGTCGCAAAGGAACCCGCAGACGGCCATGCGGCTAAAACCCGATGCAGAAAGCCCGAAGGAGGTAATATTTTCAGTTTTTACAGCATTGCTATAGCATTCTCAGTGTTTACAGCAATCTATACTTATAGCCACAGTGCAAAGCCGGCTACTGGCCTCTGGCTACTGGCGTTCGCGTCAACAAGAGCATCTTCTTCTTTCTCTTCTTTTGACGACTTTCACGTGTAGTAAAAAAGCGGTATACGTAAAGGACGTTGCTCGCTAAATATTTTTTTCGAACACTACTTTATCGTAGCATATTAGCGGCAGTATTAAAATTTGTTTGCGTAAAGGAACACAACCCGTCGCCCAAGTAAAACGCCGTGTATCACTGTGAATGTTGTCCGCAGCTCCAAACGTCGCTGTCGTTTCGCAGCTCGACAAAGAGAAAGAAGAGGGCCATCATGGCTTCCCCGTGTTCATAGTCGCCCGACGGAAGATGCCAGAACACAGAAGTCACGACCACTGCCGAGAGATGAGTTGAGTGCGCCCGAAGCCCGTGCCTGGAGGCAGGCGCAGCGCTACAGGAGAGATGGTAAGTGCAGGCTGTCTTTTGCAAGCATGGCGGCATCACTGACCCGACTTGCGTTGCGTACGAAGACAACGCATGCAAGTTTGCAATCGAGAAACGAGCATGCGCTAACAGCATCGCAGGTGTTCTGTGCGCTGACTTATATTTGTAAAGCTTCCAAAGTTCATGTCGATAGCAAGTGCGCTGTAATAAAAGAAAACTCAGCGGCAAGGAGCCATGGGTTTCAAAGTACTGCGCACCACCTTGCGTCCGCAGGGGCGGCTCTGAAGGCATGAAAGAGGGGGCAGAGGGCAGCCGAACCCCCAATATTTCTTCCTGCCCCCGCCCCCCTGCTAGCAGATGAAGTGGCAAGTGATGGAGTACTTTCCTGCACCCATAACAAAACAAAGTACAAAGTATCATTGCCCCCCCCCCCCCCCCCCCCATTCCTTCCTTAAAAACAAAAAAACAAAAAGTGAAGGTGCCTCTACGTCTTTTTTATCGTGAAGACTGCCCTGTACAAAAATGGTCGCGTTGTATCTAGCAGTACCCAGAGGAAGGACAAAGATACGCATCGTGGTTGACGTTATTCTCGTAACTACTCACGCCTCGCCCACTCGCGTGCTGCGCTGTCGCAGCGCATCCTCGTCATCGTCAGCCTTTTGTCCTGTTTCCTCTTTCGAAGAGAAAATAAACTTGATGGACTTACTGATAAATTCGTGTCACATATCCCCGGCTGTTGAAAAGAAAGAAAACCAGCTATCTAATGCTTAACGCGTAGTCCTCTGTCGGAGTCATTTTCAACTGAGCTCTCTTCCGTGGCACTGGCACACGTCCGCTGGTGCTTGCTTGCCTTCTGCTTCATCGGTATAATCAGCTCTGAGCGCGGCGGTGGATGCGACTAGCGCATCGCTGCTCGCTTGCATTGTTTGATCTTGCCGCGACGTAGAAGGCAAGATACCAGATTGTGCTGCAGTCAATGCACTTTTCTGCAGAGAAGGTTGACAGCTACAACAGCGTCCACTCCAGAAGAGCAGGGCAGTCGGTTTTCAGCTTCTGGGTGCACTGCCTGAAGCTTGGAGGAACTCTTTATTCGCCCGTCTTCCAGAGAAATCACTTCGGTTCTCGCTGCTTGATTACCCTCTTGGCATCCGAAAAGTTCAAAAAAATGCTGTCGCGCACGTTTGACTTCCTTACAGAGAGGCAGTAACCGACGGCAAAGTGTTCAGGCTCCGCGACGTTGGTCCGTGTAACACTTTGCAGAAGCTTGCTTCTCTTTGGCAAGCTGGCGCCTTGCTCTGGACATGGCCCCAGAGGTTGTGCACACTGGCAGCACAAAAGTGTGATGTGGCGCGCGCAAACGGCTCCTACGAGGTGGCGCTATTAGGCAAGGGTTCTGGCGTTGGGAGGCGGCCGTATAGAAGGCACACCGCGCGAAATCAACGTGCACATTGCCTCTCTTTTCGCGTGTTGCGGGATATTTTCGCAGGATATATCCCAGGCAAATTTTAGAGCGAAGCTTCTTTCGACTTTTCAACTGCTGCTGCTGTCTTGCGCGCCGCGTTGGGAGATGGTTCAGAGCGTGCATATGCATGGCAGGAGCGTGGCAGAGACGAAAGGCGGCGCGAGAAACTCGTATGGAGCTTTCCATCGACGGTCGTCACAATGTCCTCTGGCGCTCCTTGGGCGTCGGCACAATAACTTCTTGAGAGCTGTAATTACCCGTGACTCGCCGCAAAAGCACTGCTGAAACTGCAGCGCTTACCTTTCTACTAGCGTGCAACAGTCCAGAGGGGAGAAAGATAAAATGGTAGAGAGGAGGTAGGGAGAGAAGGCAGACAATGGGTAGAACTGACGCAGCTACGAAACGAGTGAGGAAAGTGGTCCCAGCCTTGCCACTCTTCGCTCGCATTTCTGATACATGGGGGGAGGGCGGGAGAGGGAAAAGGCGACGTGAGAAGGCGAGCACACGCTACTACTATAGACACGACATCATCATCATCATCATCATCATCATCATCATCATCATCATCATCATCATCATCATCATCATCATCCTATATTTATGTCCACTGCAGGACGAAGGCCTCTCCCTGCGATCTCCGATTACCCCTGTCTTGCGCTAGCTGATTTCAACTTGTGCCTGCGAATTTCTTAACTTCATCACTCCACCTAGTTTTCTGCCGTCCTCGACTGCGCTTCCCTTCTCTTGGTACCCATTCTGCAACTCTAATGGTCCAGCGGTTATTCATCCTACACATTACATGGTTTTCCCAGCTCCATTTTCCCCTCTTAATGCCCATTAGAATATCGGCTATCCCCGTTTGCTCTCGGATCCACACAGGGGCGGATCCAGGTTTTTTCTGAGGGGGGGGGGGGGGGGGGGGTCAGCTTCTGTCAATGATGATGATGATGAAGATAGTAGCCTTTATTATTTACCAAAATGAACCATTTCTGCTCACGATAAATCCGCCTCTTATACAGCTATAGTGCAACATCTGTAGCGAAGCCAGGTATCGGTTTCTCCAAACTTACAGGAAAAGGACGTTGCCCCACACAGCCATGTGCTTGGCGGCTGTGCCTGGTAATTTATCTGAGTCTCTAAGTTTAGTTGGTTCATGTTCCTGAGTCTAAGATTCAGGAACATGAATGAAAATAAATTAGATAAATCAGTTAATTGTGCTAAAGTGCACAAGTATCTGTACTTGAAAAACGTGGACACAGAATGGAGGAAGAGGTCAAGAAAGTTGGCAACTAAGTACAGGGTAATTCAAAACTGTAAATAGACAACCAGGAGTCATCAGAAAAAAAAGTGGGAGAAACAGAGACAGTTAATTGGATGTTAATTGGAGAAGAAAGAAATTAGAAGGGAAAATCTGTACGATAACACGAAGGGCAGTGCCGTGCTATTTGAGGCTCGAGTCGGTTGACTAAGGACAAAAACATACCGGAGCAAATATTCGTAACTAGATTAGGCATGTGGATGCTCCAGCCAAAATCCGGAGACCACTCAGCACATCCTATAATGTAATGCGAAGGGATTTACCCAGTGAGAACCGGGTTTTAAACGCTTGGGTTTTAAGTGGACGGAACGGTCAACCGGTCAACAGTCGAGATAAGCAACAGAGGTTTAGATTCTGGTGGGAAAAAAGCAGAGAATTGATGCGACCGGATCTCTTGCAGTTATACGTAGCGGTAGAAGGTTCCAGACGTTCCTTCACCCTTGGTCGGGCGGTTAAATCGAGTGACAGACAGGCTAAGTTTTTCGCGTTTAGGTAACCCAAGAAAGACTATCGTCTTTAAAAAAAATTGAAGCGGGCAAATCTTTATGAAACCAGAAGGCGAACAAAAGACGGCAGTGTCAATGCTGCTGAAATTTAGGGCATTTATCTGATTAGGAAATATATCCAGTCCCTTTCCTTCGAGCTGGAAGGAAAGTGGATGCTATTAAATACGAATTACGCGAGCTGCTTGCTTCGCGACGACCCGAAGCGCGGCAGCCGACGGTAGCAGACGACGAAAACACCGCTTGACAAAAGAGACGTCCCCTCGTTCGCTCGCCGCCGCCGACAGGACGAGACGGCCGGCATCAGGAGGTCCAGGTGTTCATGAGAAAAAATAACCACGGCAACCACACTCCTACAGAAAACAGCTAAGCTTGTGAGCGAGCTAGCTTTACTTCTACATGGCCGCTACCACTGGTACTTGCAAAAAAAAATAATTTTGAAGAATGCTGGTAGCCACATTTTTTGCGACAGGGCCATCACCCTGTCAACGAGGGGCGATGCAGAAATCTGAGGGGAGGAGTCAGGACATTCGGACATCCCCCCTGTACCCACGCCTGACATCCGCTGTAGTTTAATTTGTCCTATCAGCGTCACCTGAGACTTATTGTCTACAAAAAAACATGAGCTGCACTTTTAACGTGTCTTGTAACGCCCTGAACCAGCAAAGGAGAAAATGATTTAATGCATTATGTTGAACGCGTTTTTATTTCCAGAGCGTCTGCAAGGAAGGCTACCAGCAGCCGAGGCCTTACAGCCGCAAGAATCAACATCGCAAGTTCCTGCGTCATTTCCCGATCATCTTTGTGTTTCTCATCCTTGTGACGGCTGCCGGATGCATCTATCGCAGCCCCCAGTTGAGACCCATACAACGAGTGAATGCGGGGCGCGTAAACGCGTTGAACGCTGCCCGCCCAGTCGCAGCGGCGGCATCACCTGCAGTAACCGCGAAGAGTCGAGCTGACAGCGCAAAGGAAGGTCCCCCTCCGAGCGCTGCACTGCCCAGGAATTCCGAAGAGCCGCGTGCGAGCCCTGATGCAACGCCGGAGCATGCGCCCGCAACGACTGTGCCAACGACCGGTCGCGTGGATCTCGAGTGGTTGGAGCGCAAGATACCGTTCCCACTGGACCCGCCCGGCGCAGTCGACCCGAGCGCCGACGGACGCCTGGTGCGCCACCTGTGCAACACGGGCAAAGCCGAGCACCTCATTTTTGTGCACACGGATCCAACGCACACACGCGAACGGAAGCTGTTCCGCTCCACCGTGGGTCACCCGCGCATTGCGTCGCTCTTCAAATGGACCATGCTCTTCCTAGTCGGTACGCGGCCGGACGTAAATGTAACCGACGAAGCTACGCAGTTTGGCGACATTGTGCAGCTGCCGTTCATGGACCACTACCGAAATCTCTCGCTCAAGTTCCTCTACGGCATGCGCTGGGTCATGCTCAACTGCCCCTCGGTGCGCAGTCTGGTGAAGATTGACGACGACGTCTTTATACACCCGGAGCTGCTGGACGCATACCTGCGCACTCGCATCACTGCTAACGACCGGCGGCTGCACTGCTCCACTTTCCGTGGCAACGCCGTCATTCGGAACCCACATAGCCGTCACTACCTGAGCCGTACCGACTATCCCAAAAAATATTTCCCCATGCACTGCCACGGCTGGTTCGTGGTCATTCCGGCGCCCATCATGTGGGACCTGTACGTCGCCGCGTTCCGCGTCCCTTTCCACGCCATCGACGATGCCTACGTGACGGGCGATCTGGCCAAGACGGCTTCGCTGGGCCATGCCGACATCTCGGCCGTGCTGTCGGCCGATGAGGACAGGCTTCTCGAATTGCTGCGCGGCGAGTACATGTGTGCCTTGTTCACAGGCAGGACCAAGTTGAACATACGTGTCACACTCTGGAAGACGCTCACCTTCATCAAGAAAAGGCAGGATCTGGATCTGGCCATGCAGAACACGCTCAAGGCCTTTAAGCAGCCAGTGTCGCAGTGAGCGCCCGAGTGCCGACAAACGCAGCCGATCAGCATCGCGAGTGGGCTTTGTAAACGGTTGAGCTGTTTAGTGACAAGTGCTTTGATGGCTGCGGCAGAGAACACGGCGAAGGGACAGGTGTGAGGGGTGCATTGTAGACTAGCAATGGGTGTTAGTTAAAGCGGCGACGTATCCACGTGAGTGCGTAGACATGGCAGACAAATGAAGCAGCTTTTATATGACAGTAGACAGCGAAGCTAACGTTTCCACCTCAAGCTAACTATGGGCTTCGAAGGAATGAGTTTGACTACTCATCGTCTACTGAAATATTTGCTCATTTGAGTGCTTTGTCACCGTGCGTGTGCGTGTTCATTCGTGTCAAACAGCGTCTTTTGGCCTTCTAATTGCGTGTGCCTAGGGACGTGTGTCTTGCTTGTGTGTCTAAGTAACTAAGCGGGTAAGCAGTTATTTCCTTTGGGAAAAGAAACCCGTGGCTTCCAAGTTTGGTTTCGACAACAGCAAGTGGACCATTTACGTGAACTTGTCTGTGCTGGGGCGGTTAGTCCTTGTGACTTTTAATAGGAAATAATTTCCGTTCTATAGTTCAGACACAAACGTGCAAACTGACTCGCAATCGGAAAGTTAGTGTCGCACTTTGTCAATAAGGAGGAGCTGTGCTCAAGTCCAATTCCCTTTCTCCCTTCTGTAACAGGTGTCGGACGATCCCACGTAGCACCTTTCCCCAGCAGTGCAATGGAAGGTCTTCAGTAAGCGCACATTGTCCACATAAATGTTAAGATCGCCAAGCAAATACCTGAACAGGTCTCATCTCTAACATTTCAAATCCTTTGGAAGTCGGAAAATACGCACGTGGCACCATTTTCGTTGAGCTGTGTGTTTACTGTCTATCCTATGCTGCGAACTGCTCTTGTTGGCTTCGGACGTTGTGTTATGCGGTTGTCTTTCTAAGTGCCAGTTGAAGGAATGAAACAAACCCTTAGTCATTATCTCTTACAGTCATCTTCCCTTTGTAACCAGTGCATGCTATACACCATGAAGTTCAAACTGCCGTTATTGGCTTTCATAAGCCACTGTGTGTCGGTACTATTACTTTGTTACTATAAACATGTCATCCCCTGTTGTTTTCTAGAGCGAGTGAATGATTCGCAGAGTTGTGATTTACAAAACTGTATATTTATTTCAAGTGTCCCTGTGCTCTTCACCGCTGCTCAAGTCTCCTTGTGTCTTGGACATCTGACTTTTGAGCGCAATTAAGACGTGAACGTTTTGAAGTGATTCTCATTTCATTTTCGCCACCATGATCAATAATGTAGTTAGCTGTGGACTTTTTGCTCGAAGACTCATTAGCTTTGAAAAGTAGGGTAGTGTTCAATGACTGTTTCAGGCATGAGGCCCATAAAAGGCCATTGGGGCGGCACCACAGCTTTTGTGGCGAAACCCTGGAAGTGCTCCGTGTGTATTTACGTCATATTTGCTTAGCAAAAGCGTAATTACATATGCCTCGAAAACACATAAATGTCGCTCTATCTAAATGTACGCATTTCCTTGCATACCACAGGGCAAATAGTTCATTATTCGTATACTGGATACGTAGTTTTCAGGTAAAACCACATTCCAGATTTTTCACGCCGACAAAGTTTAGTTTACGCCAGATTTTTCTCCGAAAGTGGGCCATTGAGAAAACGGGCACAGATACACTAAGAAAACGTTCAAATCCTAAAATCAAGGACGTGTCAGAGATGCGTTTGAGCCACTCAAATAGAGCAGGAATTTCAGTATGATACATTATAGCAGATTTTTAACCGCCTTGTCAGTGTTGAAATGTAGTCAAAGTATCAGTGGAAAACTCAAGTGAAGCATTCAGCCTTTTCTATGAGCTCACGCCCACGCCATCTTGATGGAGAACAATGTCACGTGAGTCCCGAGTCCCGAACGGGACTGCAAGATCTATTAGCGCAAGCTCTCAGGCCAGTTGGTGCATGATGAACCTGAAAAAGGGGGCAACAGTGAATACACAAGGACGCGTACACAAGGAAAAGGCGTTAGACACAGACGGACGCTGGACTTTCAACTGTGCTTTATTGAAAACGCCGGTGTTCGTGCTGTCCTTCTCGTCCGTGTTCAATTGTGTGCTGGAACGATGTTTCATAATGCTAATCACAACCAACTAGCCCAGCTGTCCACACTTAGCAATGACCTTTGTCAGGTGAAATAGTAAAGGGTGGTGCAGGCAAAGCCCTTAAATGGCGAAAGTGTGGCATGAACATTTTATAACATATTGTATAGCACGTACGCGGTATTTACCGGATTCGTTCTTCGCGTGAGGCCAGCACGTGCCTCGCGCTAGGGGTTTGGCACAATGCAAGCACTCTTTGCATTAGCAAAAAAAGGCTGTCGAGTCCACGGTTACTTTCTCACGGCTATTGAAAAGTGATGCGGTTCACTTGAGGTTTACTTGAAGAATTTTGCTCACGTATATGTCATTCACATTGGACGGTATACGATGGCATGACATGTCTGCTATGAAAAAAAAAAAAATCGAAACGAGATTAGTTTAGGCTTGAAAATTGGTATTTGTACTTTGGCAAGTATAGATAAGCTTCTCTTTTATGTTCGTAAAACTAGCGTGTTTCTTGCGGGTGACCGTACTTTAGGCTAACTGAGAAGTGAAAAAAATTATGCATATTACACGCTACACGCACTGTGGGAATCGATGTTATGCGAATCGCGCGCGCGCGCGTGTGCGTGTGTCTGCTTGTGTGCGTGTGTGTGCGTGTGTGTGTGTGTGTGTGTGTGTGTGTGTGTGTGTGTGTGTGTGTGTGTGTGTGTGTGTGTGTGTGTGTGTGTGTGTGTGTGTGTTTGCGTGTGTGTGTGTGTGACGGCACGATCACTCATTAATCGTACTCCGGGCGCAGAAACGTTCCATCCTGGTCTACCTGCACCGATCCCGGAGGCATATGCGGAAAGTTTTCGTTTTTCCGGGGGGTGCTGATGCCTGACCAGCTTTCCGAACCACACCCATGTATATATATATATATATATATATATATATATATATATATATATATATATATATATATATATACAGAGAGAGAAAATGAGAAGCACAAGTGCGCGGATACCTTAGGTTTATTTACCCAACAGTATTGGTCGGTGGACCGACCTTTTTCAAGGGTATATATATATATATATATATATATATATATATATATATATATATATATATATTGTAAGCACATTTAACGTACTTCATCGTTCTCATTTGTATATAGCCATCATCATCCCTGTTTGTCTTCTTCTTCGTGTTTGAGCCTGGGCCGTGCCTGCGGAATAAACGGGTCTGCCAGTGCTGCCTGTCCTGGTCGTCTTCCGTCTTTCAAGGTGGTGGAGGTGCGGGGTAGCGATAGTGCCAGCGGCTGACGCAGGGGTGGCCATAGCTGTAGAGGTGGCCGGGCGCAGGCGGCGACCGGAACGTAGCCCCAGATAGGGCAGGAACGCAGGAGGACGTCGGGATCTTGACGCGCTTCCGTCTTCTTTCAATATATATATATATATATATATATATATATATAACCTTCAATAACAGTTACACTGGGAACTTTGTGTGACCTCGAAAGGTTGTTCACTGAAGTGACGAGCTTATATGAATATTTGCAAGAGTTCAGAGTAGGAGACAATTCAGTTTTACAGTCTGAGTCCCTTAATTCGCACCGCCAAGAGACTGGCGTCTCTTGGTTGAGCCATGCGACAAGCGGATTCAGTTAAACACGTTAGGGAGATACATATGTCTTGTGCGTATTAAGTCGCACAAGTACACATCTATGAAAAAGCAATGTAACGCCTTGTAAAAGATTTAATACAAAAGATACAATCAAGAAATCTTTTCCTGACGAAAGGTCAGGGATTGAGAAGATAATTCATAACATATATAAACATTAAACGATATATAACAATTTCTGAACACAACTTATGACTAGAATTATTAGCATAAGTATAATTTGATTCCATAACGCCATAGTTTCATTACATGTCAAAGCATTCCTTATGCCACTGGTTTCTTTTATTTTCCGGAGGCAGAACAAAGGATTATATAGTAAAAATTATCAGGTGCCAAAATAAATAAACATATTAACAAATAAATAAATAAGACAGCGATATCATAAAAGCGCGAAAGGACTCGATAGCAAATATAGGAACAACGTAGATTGTGTTATTGAGAGGCAAATGCAGCATACGACGAATAAAAATTAATAAGGAAAATACACAGATAGACTAGGGAGTTTTACAAATAGCGCAACCACGCGTCTTTTCTTACCCAAATGCCCTCACTCTGCTTGCGGTTTTATGGACCCCATTTTCGTTCCTTTGTATAACTTTTTGCGTTGTTTTCTAAGCCAGGTGGTCTGCTTTGACTTGTAAGTTGTTGCCTTTCTCTCTCTTATTAAAGACATTAGTTAGTTGTGTGATGCGATGATTTCACTATCATTGAAAAAGTGTTCGTTCGGGCACTTGATCTGGAAATGAAGTCGTCGGCAATTTTATTTAAATTGATTTTGCGGGAGAGTTCTTTGTGGGTGTGCAAAATTGCCAGATGGTTCAAACGGGCATGTCCAGTCGTCGACCACAAGTACATTTTCAGTCGCCGAAGGCAAGAAAATGACCTCTCGGATGTGGTCGACGAGACCGGTATGGTCAACGCAATTTTTTTAGCTTGGCCATTTCCGGCGAAAAGTTTCGCAGGTGTTCGCCCTTGCCCCCCGTAAAATTGTGCACGACGTCCCCAAATGTGTCCAATGATGCCGACCTTTGCTGCATGGTTTAAAATGTCAATCAGCATATCTCTGTGCAAAATCAGGCGTCCTGGTTCAAGGTCGTCACCGTAGAACTATATGTTATATATGCTTCGTCTTCCTTCCCTATAGCCGCGTTTACATGAATCCGACAACTGGCGCATCGCATCGCATCAAATTAACTTGCTAGCGCATCGCATCCATGTAAACGGGGCTAATGCGCTAGGAAAACGCGTCACATTAATGCGCCAGGCAGGGGTGGATTGAGATGCGTAAGTCGACTTTGGCAGTGCATGTAAACGCGATCGCATCGCATTAGGAATTATGACCAATGCAATTTGGTGTGGATCTGCTGCGCTCGCCGAGATGCGGCGTGGCCGGACGCCGGATGCGTCTGCAAGCGCTGCTTTGCGTACGATGTGCGTGTGCCGCCACGAGCGCACCAGGGGTGATGCGCCACATGTAAACGCTGGCGCATCGCATTACTCGTGATGCGCAAGGAAATGCGATGCGCTGCTGTCGCATTCTGTCGCATTCATGTAAACGTGGCTTATGGCAAGGTGCTCAATGTGGGACTTATGCTGCCACATATCAAGTGGATACCTGTTGCTTAACGAAGACGGCACTGTGTCAAGTACTTCATAGAACCTCTGGCGGTACATGTCACTCACTGATGGAAACACGTGAGCTGAGGAACCTACTTGATAGCGGCGTGGAGTCTTTCGCCTAGCGGCTAGAACACACGGGTCCTCAACTTCTACTTTTCCTGCCTCTGCGCTTCATTTTTGAGTTAATCTGCGCAGAGTTCATGCTTGGGCCATCCAAGATGGCTGGTCCCTTCGCGTGCGCTGTCTTCCCGCGCGCCTAGTGTTATGTTTCCGCTGGTGCTTATACGGTGTAAAATACGCCTCCTTTTCAGCGTCAGACGGGTTCTGGGGAAGTACCGATTAGCGAGGTGCCCACTATTGGTTTTGTCGTTGGTGATCATGCTGTGTTTGTATCCGGTGCACATTGCAACGTCCGCAGCCGCGGTAGAAGCGAGCTCGACGTCTGTTTTCTATTTCTCCTTTTATTGCGACAGCAATGGTATCGACACTCCAGGTAAATTTTCGCTGTCGTCGTCGCCGTGATATTCCGTATAAAGTCCAAAAGTCATATGAGTGAGCGACACATACACTACGGGTGCAAGAAAAATCCCGTAACGCTGAGCCGTAACACTTGATGGACGTTATCGTCCCACGCGCTCAATATTCGGGCTAGTCGGAGGTCACTTGATCAAATGCGCGCATGGGGAGTAGAGCACGCGTCTTCTCATCTAGCCCTGCCGCAGCTGCAAATCACTGTGCGCGGTTGACGCTTACGCGGACCGCGTGCCGTATCCAATTGGTGGTAATTGTTGGGGGGGTGCAATGATCAAGGGTGAGCAGGGATAGTTGCTAACTTCATGCGCGCTGTCTTCCTTCTTAGGCTGTTTTTCCGCGCCCCAAGTGTTGCAGATCGCATAGCCTAAGTTAAGAGACAGGGGTAATCCGCCTTTTGCATTGCGCTGTGGCGCCACCTTAGCAGGCTCCGCGAGAAAACAAATGTACGGCGTCGGAGCGCCGCGGGACGCAGAGGCACGCTGCAAGAAGCGAGCTGAAATGGTGTTGTGCATTTGTCAGTCATTGCAATTTTCATTTTGTGTGACTGGCCGCTTGGTGGACAGGACGCCTAGGCCGGCAATGACTCTGGTGTGATTTACAACCGCAAGTCGTCGAAATATGATGACGGGATTTCGTGTAGCTACGCCGACAAAACCAGTCACCGTGCGATGTGCCTCTCAACGAACACATCGCACCGTAACGCGATTGACACAGCGCCTACGTTTGTATTCCTGTTATTCATATTTATGCGTACCGAATATGAATACAAACTGCGTCGGGAGTTGAAATGCACAAACGTGAGCACTCGCCAGCCGCCCACATCAAGTTCAAGCTGCGGTCGATTCCGCTCAGCGGAGGTTAGCCGTATCGTAGCAACCGAGTTCATGCATTTGCCAATGTTGGACGTGCACTGAACGTACGCCAATAAGATGATAAAAACTGCCTTTATAGAACAGTCTTGACCACAGTGGCCTTTGAAGGGTCGACACTGCGCGCAGAGTATTTATGCAGCACAAGAACGGCGCATTTGTTTATCATCGGCACGCGTACGGCCACCGCTCGCTGTTCGCTTCAAGTACAGTAGAAACCGTGCACAGCTCACACGAAATGAGGAAACGTTCAAAGCATATATGAACACTTCTAATGCACATATCAGAAGCCATCACACTGAGACGAGAAGGCATGAACATCGGGTACATCGAAAACGGAGACAACGACCACCTAGCCGCACTGATACGCGAAAATGCCGATGCCTGCCGTACTCCCGTGGCAACGGGCGGTGTTGTTGCTTACGATGCAGTATCGAAAGGGCCATCACTTAGTTGCCTGTTTAGCATAGGAGGCAAAATGTGTTTTCGGTAACTACTAAATCTGGCAGCATAAAAATACACGCAGATCTACCACTCTCCGTAGTTGCACTTGGTTCATGGAAGCGCCGGCGACTGCGACCGACAGCCTTCGTTCAAGAATGGTGCCTGTACCACCAGAAGCATCGCCTAAGTCAAACGAAGGCCGGCAGAAGAGTCCTGAAGAAGATCGGCTGTTAGGAGACGAGGCAGACGGAGCGAGGGCAACTATCAGACGTCTGGCTAGAAGCCATGATGGTAAAAACACTGCCCAAGAACATGAGCCCAGCACACCACAGCGGCAGACGGGAGGCCAGAGCAAAGGCTTACAACAGGCTGCTGGCTGGGCAGAAGGGGGTAATCTTCACAGACGCCTCCAAAGACAGAGGAAAAAGCTGGGCGACCGTAACGGTGACAACCAAAGAAAAGCTGCTAACGTGCGTCACGGTAAATACAAACGACGTCGAAGAAGCAGAAGAGCTGGCAATTGCCCTGGCCCTCACTATAATACAAGGCAGGACCAGAGTGGTCACAGACTCGCAACAAGCGTATAGAAGCTTCCAGTCGGGCTGGGGGTCCCGGTTGGTGCTTCGGGCGCTTAAAGGCAAGGAACCCCCGAAAGGGGAAGAGATAGAATTAATCTGGGTTCCGGCTCACTCCGCAGTGGAGGTCAATGAGTTTGCCCACCAGCAGGCCCGAGCGCTGTCACACCGAGCCGCAGCCGCGGAGAGGGAAGAGGAGAACGCAAAGAGCCAATCACTGTGGAGGCAAACTGTGTTTTCGGTAAGTACTAAATCTGGCAGCATAAAAATACACGCAGATCTACCGCTCTCCGTAGTACAAAGACATAGTGGAATATTACAAAAACGGGAGACAGAGCTTCCCCGAGCTATATCTCAAGTTAACGAGGGAGCAGCAGACAACATACATATAGGCAGATCCAGACAGAGTCGTTTCCCCACCCCCGATTACTAAACCGCATGTACCCGAGCCAGTACGGGCAAGAATGCCCCGTGTGTCACGAGCCAGGTACACTTCAACACATGATAGCAGAATGCAAATTTAGCCAACAACACCCACCACTCCTCACTAACACTAACCTCAACATGATCCCCCTACCACCCCTTAGAGTGCGATGGAAGATCTTGCTGTCCAGCCCCGCCCTGGAAGACCAGCTTTGGCTCGTAACCAGGGGCCAGGCGGCGAGAACAGCATATGGATTCCCGTGAAGTGGGAACCATTTCCATCTGGCGCACGCGCTGAAAAGCTCACGAAATAAAGTTTTTCATTCATTCATGTATCTCGGTATTAGCACTGGGCCGTGTCGCCGCTTCCCACTCTCTGTGTGTGCATCGTACTATGCTAAGAGTGGTTCACTTGAAGTCGGTAAGTTCAGGACCGAACTATATAAGCAGTTTCCTTCGTCGTACTTGCCGGTAGCGGACGAACTCGTAGGCTGTGTTAGGCGTAATGAAGCGGCGCTGAGATCCACACCGCCTCAAACTTGATGTGGAGGGCTGGAAAGGGCTGGAAATCGTGCATATCAGCTTAGGAAGCACGTTTCGACTCAATTTGAGCGTCAATAAATACATACACAAGCGCATTTGCAGCGACATTCGCGTTGTCGGTGCGATGTTCTCACCTGGCGGCCGCTCGCACGGCGATCAGCCCAATGGTTTTGTCGGCGTCGTCGGTACGAAAGCCTATCACACTACGATCACTCGCTGTCGTCGGTCGCGTCGTCGGTCGCTTCTTCGTCATACTAGTATATGACAATATAGGTCTTCCACTGGCATCGTATGCCAACTACAGCCGGCCGAGCGTTGGCGCCGGCGTGAGGTAGACGTGAGGTCGACTTCTGACCGACATCGGTGTCGAGTCGGCATATATGGTGATGTACCGGACGTTAACCGAATAACGCTGTGAACAGCTGAAGTTTCTACAGAAACACAGCGCAAATACCGCGTCGTCGACCGGCACTGCGCCGACAGTAAAGAGTTCGGGTCCTCGACTACTATGCTGCATGCAAGTTGCACGCGCTATTGCATACGCGTGCGTCGTCTTTGCACGAACCACCGATGCCGTACAAAACGTTTATGGCGCTCGCCGCTAGGGTACAGCGCATGCGCACTCGGGACATACAAAAGGCGGAGTCGCTGACCGAAGCCGTCCTGTAGTGGACATAAAAATATGCAGATGATGATGATGAATCTAATTTTCGGAGTCACGGTGAATCGCATGACTGTACGAACCGTTCGCCCCCGCTGCCGGCGTTCATCATAATGCCAGCGTTGTGATAGCGACTGCTCGTGGTCATCCAGCGGGATATTTAGAGATTTACATGGTCCGTGCATTGCACGATGTTTGTTATTTTAATTAGTGAGTAAATGTTACTACAATTCATATAGACGATATCACCAACGTACACACTCGTGTGAGGGCCGCACTTTCTTGCCGCAATTTCGACGAGGCTTACAAGGAACCGGGCCATTTTATCTAATTTTTCCAACTAGCCAACTGATTCCGGCCGACGTCTAGGGGGGAGGTAGACGGTGAAAGGGGGAGCTGAGTCTCACCCCGATCACCCATACTCTCTGACGGGTGCAAATAAAGTGCTTTCTCTCTCTCTCCAACTACGAGTATGAAATCCGCCGTTAACCTCCGCGATCGCCTCCTCTCGCCATCTATAGTCATGTACACCTTTAGAAGGCAGCGGCATTTGCCCTTCAAAGGTGGATGCACACGAGAATGCATCCACCAATGGGCGCGCACTCTAGACTGACGTCATGAGCCGGACGGCCGGTGACCCCGCCGAGGGAGGACATGACAGCCCGCGCTTCGAGCTGGGCCGAGTCGCGTTAGCGGGACTATTTAGTCGCGGTGGAAATCGGCTGCAGTGGTCAGGGCGGGGCGCTTCTCGTGATTTCATGCTGCGCGAAAAAATTCGCAGCGGAGCGCGGTCGGAATCACGCTCAACGCAATTGCTTCTCGGTTGGATAAAAAAAAAATATATATATTTCCTTTCAAGTTGGGGGTGCGGCTCCTACGCGGATTTATACGGGAAGAATCTTTTTCGTGTAATTGTCTTATCCTTCGCTTTCGCCTTTCCGGCAAAACTGCAGCCTCTTTTTTTTTTTTTAATCCCAGTAACAGCTCTGCTGTGCATGACTGCTATTGATTCTGATTTCGCGTGAATCCGGCTTGGCCTCACTTCAGTTACTAAGTTAACTATATATATTTGTGGCCTCTGCATGCACATTGCGATATTTCCACCCCCAATAAATCTTATAAATTATTATAAGTTTTTTTCATGAGTCACTAGCATTACCTACAGGAAAGAGAAGGAATGCTGAGACACACATCATTCACGTGCATTTCACACACCGTTGATAAAAGACTCTGCCGAAGGGGTTACTGAAGTCGGCAGGTCTTTTTAAGTGTCAAAAAAGTGCGCATAGCAATTTGTAGCGAGTTGAACATACAGCAACATATTGATTCTCTAGACTTGGGCTATCCATATCATTAGAAATTATTGTTAGTTGAATACCTCTTTCTCTTTCAAAATATCATAAATTTTGTCCTGCGTGCACATTGAAATATGTGTCTGTGCATGGTGTTCACAATGGAAATTAAAATAACCTGTTGAAGGTGAAAAAATACGGATGAGGGAGCCGCCGTTGGTGCTTCTAAATGCGCTTGTTTTCCTATTGCCAGGATTTTCAGAAATAAAGCGAAATTATGAATAAAAGCCGTGCACGTCCGCGTCGACAATAATGCAGTTAGCTTTTAGCCACAACGTCATTTTAAGGGAAAATGTAGAGGCAACTCAAAAGAAACCATAAATGGTTTGGGTAACAGGACTCTGGTAATGAAATGAAAAGGGGGGAGGGGGGACTCTGGAGGGGGCTCGAGCCCTAGAGCCTATGCGCCTCAGCGCCTATGCGCCTCAGCGCCTATGCCCGGAGGTGTTACAATATGGGAAAAACTGGCGGCAGTCACTTTTAAAAGCAGTGATGGGGCGCTTATTCGTGCGTTCCATTACTGCGTATACAGAAAGGAATAGAACGCTCAAAATTTCCAAATTAAATATCCTCCTAAGAACCCTTGTGCAATACATTGCACATTGCCTTCAACCTTTTTCAGAAATACACTCGGAAGTGATTACGCAAAACATTCTTTCTGGGTGTGAAGTACGGTGCATGTGTAACCGTAAAGAAGTGGTTTTCTCATATTCTTGTCGTCCGCTTTCGAGAAATCTGACACTAAATTCATCTATACCTCTGTGTCGTCCCAGACGGCCGAAAGAATGCTTGAGGTGTGTTTAGAAATCACTGAGATTGCGTAAAAATACCGGACGCGGCAGCAGCGTGGCAGTGTAATACACGTAGTTCCATCTTCATCTCTGTGTTTCAGCAATGAAATGCAGTTTTTACCATAGTGAAGATGAGGAGATGGTGGAGATAGTGCAGACATGGAGACATAAATACCATCTATCCGTCGTATTTAAATTTTCAAAATAGATTTTCAAGTTCATAAGACGACAAACAGTAGGCAATAAAAACCACCTTGAAGAGCGATTATATCCCATACTTGTGTTGGGGTTTCAGGAGGATGTACAGGGTCCGAATTCACAATTTCTCGTAAGAAGAGCTGCTGACCAATCGTGGTGGCCAACATTGGCCAAGAACAAACTTATAAATGACCTGCCGCGGTGGCTCAGTGGCGTTCTGCTGCTATTAAGTACAAGGTCGCGACTTCGATTCCCGCCAATGGCGACTGCATTCCGATGCAGACGCAATGCAAAAACTCTCGTATGCTTATATTGAAGTGCACGTAAAAGAACGCCAGGCGGTGAAAATTAATCCGGAGTGTCATTCAGTTTGGCTTTATTCTCGAGTGATAACCAACCTTTCTTGCCAAATGAATGGAAATACGGTTTTGCAAGAATACTTTGCCAGTATGATATATATATATATATATATATATATATATATATATATATATATATATATATATAACAACACTTTGCATTATGTTGAACGCAGTTTAAATCTTGGATCCGGGACCTCAAACAGGTGCGACGTAATGCTAATGCATTTTTCTCGCATTTACCACTAAATCGCCAGTGAATGTTTTTATATCTTCTTCAAAAATATCCGCTCATGACTCTGAAGCTAATTAACAAGCAGGTTTGGGCGATAATAAACACCTCGTTGTGGAATCTTAATGGAAGGCACACCTGATTTTCAACTCTGTTTGAAAGGGACATGGCGACATTAAAGCTTTCACAGACATCCCTGACAAAGGTCAAGAGACGGGTCACAGCCCTGTGATAATAATGACGATGGTCACCATCATATTAACTCCACTTCAGGAAGAAGATCTCTGCCAGAAACTATAGGAATCTCCAATTACCCCAATTATGAATATCAGAAGCATTAAATCAGTGATATTACGTAACCAGTGCAAGTCGGCTAATTTTTAGGTGAGAAGTAATTATTACGTTGTTTTGATAATCAGTGTGTTCTGCTTCAGCTCACCTGCGTATCTTTTGGCTGCCATTTTCTAGGAGTTGTACGGGTGTCACAAGGCGCACTTTTGATCGCGATCAACACCGATCAGGATGGAATTTCTCGATCGTGATTGGCTCCTTTGTGCAAGCTGCGCGAGGGAGCCAATTGCAGTCGAGAATCAGGCTTGATCGCGATCAAAAGAGGTCGTGTGACACCGGTATTAGCTTGTTTTGGATCTCGGAACATATAGACAAGCGACTGCCGCCTGAACAGATGTTTATAGTGCTGCAAGTGCTACTGTAGTGTGCGGTGACAGAATGCGGTGACAGTGACCGACTGTCATTGTGTGTCTGTGCTCCTTTCTTTCTCCATCTCTTCTTTCCTGTCACTTAACCTCCCCTCCCCTCTCTTCCCAGCGTAGGGTAGCATAATGGATCTTCCCCTCTGGTTAACCTCCCTGCCTTTCCCCTTTCTTCTCTCTCTCTTTCTCCTTTTTATTATAATATTATGATGAGCATGGAATGCGACGACGCTTAGGAGAGCAAATAGGGCCCCTTGTCGCGAAGGGAAAAGCTTTGGCGACCACCTTATGAAGGCGTACCTTCCTTTCACTAATATTCCTCCACCTTGAGACATTCCGCATAACTATTTTGCACAATTATTTCTGTTCACGTGAATTGTCGTGCTACACAATGTGTAATAGAACGACGGATGCCTGGTGCTCTGGCATGAGGTTGTGTTTCGGAAAGCGCTGTGCAGTTAACAATCGGCGCCTGCAATGATGTTTTATCTATTTTCTTTGTACTATCCTGCTCCGCGGCTGCAGATAATCATGTTATGACGGGGTTTAAAAACATCACCAAAAGCTATAATCGTCTTCACCCCAACGGTTTTTCCCTAAAAAACGGCGCTTAAAGAAAATACACTGCCTGGCATAAATTGCCGGAACTGCTAGTAAATAACTGTTGCAGCATGCAAAGTATAAAACAAAAGCATGATTGATTGATTGATTGCTTTTCACACTGCAGCTATCGATGCTGCGGTGAGGGTGATGATGTTGCAGCAGGCGGGGTTAGCCTGGCATACATGGCTGGCAATTGTTGGCGCTTTATATTGCGCGCCGCGGAGGATTCGGTGGGGAGAGACGAAGACGACGAAGAAGTCTTGCTGCTCGATCGAAGCTGTTCTGATGCATTGCCGGTTGTTAATTGTCTTGTTATTACCGTGACAAATTGGTGGAGGTGCTGGGTACCAACGAATGCCCTAATTTGACCTCCCGACGCTTCAAATCCCTACCAACATTCCCATGATGCCGGAGGAAAACCGGGAACTTCGCCACAGCCGCCGCTTGCAAGGACTACCTCCTGAATACGGCCCATTGAGCCCAGTGAGAATGTCCACCACAGGGGCAAGTACGAGTCAGACGCAAGAGAACGACACAATCCAATCCACTTCTACCCCGAGTGTCGTCTACGCAGCGCGCGTTCCGAAGTCATGGGGATGTGTTCGAGGACGTGCATGGAGGATTGGCTTGAATACTTCGACCGAGTCGCTGCAGTCAATGAATATGGACGACTCTAAGAAACTGCGCCACGTGTACTTTGTCCTTGAAGACTACGCTCGCACGTGGTTCGAGAATCTTGAGGGCTCCATCACTAGCTGGCAAGAATTCCGACGACAGCTTCGCGAGACATACAGCAGCCCTGAAAGGAAAGAAAAGGCCGAACAGGCTCTGCAGAGTCGGTTTCAGAAGCCAAATGAAAGCGTGGCCATGTTTGTCGAGGACATGTCGCATTTGTTCCGACGTGCTGATCCAGGTATGGCCGAGACAAAGAAAGTTCGTCTCTTAATGCGAGGGGTGAAAGAACAACTCTTCGCTGGACTCATGCGCAACCTTCCAGCTACCGTCGCTGAGTTCATAACTGAAGCAACGACAATGGAGCGAGCGCTGCAGCAACGCTCCCAACAGTACGACCGCCAAAGCACCGTCGCCGCGTTTCATGTTTCACCTGTGGACATGATTTAGCAGCACACCGAGAGCTTGTGCGAAGCGTTGTGCGCGAAGAGCTTGAGGAAGTTTGGAAAACTGCTTGTCAGCCGACTGTTACTGCGCTTGGTGACATCATTCTTGACGAAATCAGAATCGTGATCCAACCATTGGCACCAACGCGAGCGGAAGCCCCACTCCTGACATATGCTGAAGCCTTATGGAGTCCTCAACCATCTACGGGACGACGTTTGCCTTCCCCTGTTTCAGCTCTACCACGTCAATTTTCCGCTATAAATGTAAACACGTATGAGTACGTAGGCCCGCGAGAGATCACACGGAAATCAAACGTGTGGCGCACCTCGGATAATCGGCTACTTTGCGACCACTGCGGCGAAGCGGACCATCTGTATCGTCAGTGGCCTTAACGATCGGAGGATGGGCCTTCAGGGATTTCACCCTAACGCGCGTCGACCAAGTAATGGTGAGCGCCCACGCAAGATTGAGCATTTCCTGGCCTCTCAACAGCCGTGTTCTCCCGCACAAAGACGCCAATCACGTTCACCATCTCATCGGCGCATCATCTCGCCTAGCCATACTCCACGTTTTCTGATGCTCGCAACAGGTCCCCAAGTCAACGCCCGTGCACGTCGGGAAAACTGAGGACAGCGACCTCCGGGGGGTGGGGCCGCTGCTGATCGTCCTGGCAAACACCCTCCGACACGACAAGCTCACGACAACGATTTATCTGCCACGCCATGTTCTGATAACGACGCAGGACTTTCCGCGGATATTACCGTAACCGTCGACAATTACCAGGCCACCGCCCACGTTGATACCGGCGCCGACTACTCCATTATGAGTGGTGAATTGGTGGCTACTCTCCGAAAGGTGACCACACCATGGAATGGTCCCCAACTCCGTACTGCGGGTGGTCATCTCGCGACGCCGGTTGGCAGGTGCACTGCCCGAGTGCATATCTGCGGCTCTGCCTTCATCGGATCTTTCGTCGTACTGCGGGAAAGCTCCAGGCAGCTCATCTTAAGAATGTACTTTCTTAGAGAATATGGGGCCATTATAAATCTTCGAGAGCTGCTGGCAACATTTTCACATAACGCAAACTCAGCACGAATGCAAATCGCACAAGATAGCGCTGCGTGTCTCTGATGATTCCGCGACCGTACCACCTCGTTCCAGTGTACTGGTTACCGTAGTGAGCGACAAGGACCGAACTGCCCTTGGAGTTGTTGAAACCAATGTGTCCATCCTCTTGTCTCGTCAAGTATGCGTCGCCCGTGGCCTCCTCGAACTTACCAAACAACCTGCTGAAATCCTAATCATGAACTTCAGTCGCGAATACTAGCACTTCACGAGGCACGCTGTTGTCGCTTACTTAGAAGAAATCGGCGACGCGAGAACCAGCCCATCATTCGCAGAACTTTCCTCCGTACCACACGATGACAAGCAGTCTACAATTCCAACTCGATGTGAATTCCAAACAATCGGCTCAACAGCAAGATAGTCTTCGCTCTCTTTTGCTTTCCTTTAGCGACTGCTTTGCCACGACGTCAAAAATCAAGCAGACACCCATTGCGAAGCACAGAATTATAACCGAATGCGCCGAAAGACCAATCCGACAGCATGCCTACCATGTGTCTCGAAGAGAACAAGACGCCATTCGTGAACAAGTCAAACAAATGCTTGCTGACGACATCATTCAGCCATCTACAAGCCCATGGGCGTCACCAGTGGTGCTAGTTAAAAAAAAGAAAGATGTCACACTGCGTTTCTGCGTTGATTATCGCAAACTCAACAACGTCACAAAGAAAGACGTCTACCCGCTTCCTCGCATCGACGACTCGCTGGACCGACTTCAACACTCCAGATATTTTTTATTCATGGATCTGCGTAGTGGTTATTGGCAAATCGAGGTCGATGACCGTGACCAGGAAAAGACCACATTTATTATTCCTGACGGACTCGGCCCGCTGCACGCTAGCGCGCGCCCTAAAGGACCCTAATAAAGTGTTTCATTCATCCATCCATATTTGAATTCAAGGTTCCTCTTTTTGGCCTCTGCTCAGCTCCTGCGACTTTTCAAAGAATGATGGACACTGTTTTGTCCGGTGTTAAATGGTAAACTTGTCTTGTTTATTTGGACGACGTCGTGGTTTTTTCGGAGACTTTCGAGCAGCATCGTCAGCGTCTTCGTGCAGTGCTTGATGCACTCCGAACTGCTGGCCTGTCACTCAAGCCCGAAAAATGCCACTTCGGTTACGAGGAGCTGAAATTCCTTGGTCATGTCATAAGCTGCGATGGAATTCGCCCGGATCCTGAAAAAAAAAAAAAAAACACGAGCTGTTGTTGCCTTCCCAACGCCTACGAACAAACGCGAGGTTCGCCGTTTTTTAGGACTTTGTGCGTATTACCGTCACTTTGTACCAAACTTTTCGAAAATAGCTGAACCCTTGCATTATCTCACAAGGGACAATGTCGCTTTCGTTTGGAACCTCGAGCAACATCGCACTTTTTGTGATCTACAACAACGACTTCAGACTCCTCCAATCCTAGGTCACTTGGACGAAGATGCCGACACTGAAGTACACACAGACGCAAGCAATGTCGGTCTCGGCACCGTCCTTGTGCAGCGGCAAGAAGGTATCGAAAAAGTGATCGCCTACGCTAGTCGTACGTTGTCATCGGCCAAATCGAACTACTCGACTACAGAAAAAGAATGTCTAGCTGTTGTGTGGGCGATATCCAAGTTCCGACCATATTTGTATGGAAGACCTTCCAAAGTAGTCAGTGACCATCATTAGTTGTGTTGGCTTGCCGTCTCAAGGACCCCTCAGGCCGCCTTGCTCGATGGAGTCTTCGCCTTCAGGAGTTCGACGTTACGGTTGTCTATAAGTCGGGACGCAAGCACACAGATGCCGACTGCCTGTCCCGCGCTCCTGCAGAAACGACTCCGCCTGAACTTACTGAAGACGACAGTTTCCTCTGCGCCATCACAGCGTCTGACTTGGCTCAGCAACAGCGTGATGACCTGGAGCTTCGCCCGCTCATCGACTACCTTGAGGGCCAACTTACGCAGCCACCACGTCCATTCCGACGCATAATTTTGTCGTTCTTTCTCCGCAACGACGTCTTGTACAAGCAAAGCTTTGACTCCAGCTCTCAAGCCGATCTTCTGGTGGTGCCACCTGCGATGCGAGAAGAGATCCTGCATGCTTGTCACGACGAACCGTGTTCTGGCCATTTGGGGTTCACGCGCACTCTCGCACGTATCCGCCGCAAGTATTACTGACCTAAACTGTCCCGTACCGTCAAGCACTACGTGAAGACTTGCCAAGACTGCCAGCGGCGCAAGAAACCGCCCATAAAACCAGCTGGCTTCTTACAGCCTGTCGAACCACCTCGGGCACCCTTTCAACAAGTCGGAATGGACTTGCTTGGACCATTTCCTAAATCTTCGCCTGGCAGCCGATGGATAATAGTTGTGACATATTATCTCACTCGTTATTATGAAACAAGACCACTTCAACAAGCTACTGCTAACGACGTCGCCAACTTCTTCATTCATGCTATCGTCCTCCGCCATGGTGCACCAGCAGTGGTTATTACCGACAGAGGGACCGCTTTCACAGCCCAACTCCTGGAAGAAGTGATGACCCTCAGCGGCACTGTTCATCGTCGGGCGACAGCTTATCGTACACAGACGAACGGCCTAACCGAACGGCACAACAAGACCATCGCTGACATGATTTCAATGTATGTCGACGTGGATCACAAGAACTGGGACAGCACTCTTCCTTTTGTAACCTTCGCCTATAATACCGCCGTTCAAGAAACCACAGGATTTACTCCTTTTCGCTTGCTTCACGGCCGCGAGGTTACCGCAATGTTAGACGTAATGCTTCTGCCCGACGCCTTCGCATCTACCACAGTGAATGCTGCCCAATATGCTCAGTGTGCGGAGGAAGCTCGTCAGCTATCTTGCCTGCGCATTCGCTCTCAGCAACACTACGATACTCACAGGTACAACCTCCACCACAGAGAAGTTACCTACCGTCCCAGAGACAAAGTATGGGTCTGGAGTCCCGTCCGCCAGCGCGGGAGGTCGGAGAAACTTCTCCGTCGTTATTTCGGGCCTTACCGGGTTCCTAAACGCCTCAATGATGTCAACTACACAGTTGTTCCACAGAGCACCACGCGATGCTTCCGCCGTACACCACAGCCGGACATCGTCCACGTGGCTAAGATGAAGCCATATTACGCACGCTGACCACCTACCACTTCGAAAGCATCGAGCCGATGCTTTTCAAGAGGGGGAATAATGACACGTCAATTGAGTGCGTTTCCGTGTGTTATGCAGTTCCAGTTTGCTTGCGCTTTATTTTGCGCGCCGCGGAGGATTCGGTGGGTAGAGAGGAAGAAGACGTGCTGCTCGATCGGAGCTGTGTTATATATATATATATATATATATATATATATATATATATATATATATATATATATATATATATAGAATCAGTGACTGGCACCGGTTCCGTGCACTTGTTAATTTTTTCTGCATGGCGGGGGATACCAGACGTTGTATGCATGCGAAATGCTAGCTTGCCATATGACACAAGCCGGCAGTGTGGTTCGTGCAGATAACTAGTTCGGAGATTTACGGCACCCACTGCATTACCCCATGAAGCTGTCTCGGAGTGTAGCTAACCTGGACACGCGCAAACGTGCTTTTGAGGGGTTTGTAGGGGAGGGGTCGTGAAGTTTGCAGGTTTAAGGTTGGAGCCGCGAACAGTCGCTGCTGCGCACCATACGAATACGAGGGGCAGAACAGTACCCATTCCGCGAAAGGGCGCACAATAGGCGCCGGTGTTGTCTGCGGCGAGCACGCGTTACCCGTGAGCATCAAGGCTGCCAAAATGGCACGACCCGCCGTCGCGGTGCCACGAGACAAGCCGAATAGACAAGCAGACCGTTATTCCAGCCGGACAAGTCGCTGGCGCGCATTTCGTCCGACGGGCTAGCGCGCTAAACTTGGCTGCGGGCGTTGCGGCGCGCGGCTTGACCTGTCTGGATCTGAGATACGCCGCGTTGCAGCGACGCCAGACGTCCAATGCTCGCAGCGAATGAACCGCGCTTAAATAACACGCAGCGTGAGTGCTCACGCACTCGCGGCCCAAGGGCGCTGCTATATTGGAGTGCGCCAAGAAGAGATAGAACGAGGAAAGCACGAGATAGCAGCGGCCCACATTGCAGCCGGCGCCTTTTTGTTCTCTAATAACCGGCTGACGTTGTCGTCTTTCACGAAGCGAGCTGTCGGCAAGTTTACGACCGGTTACGATGCAGGCTCGTACGCGTGACGCGAAGACACCACATTAGGAGCCGCGGGTGATGTCAAGCGTGGTGGCAGCGAGAATCGGCGCTGTATGAGCACAGTCGTGGGGTCCGGATCCCTTTTCGTTTCTCCAGATGCTGCTCCATGGGCGAACGGCGGTCACGTCATTTAAAGTACGACGGCCAGTGGGCAGGACAACGGGTGCGTTTGCTCTTCTGTATAGGTGAACAAATTATATTCTTCAATTTTATGCGAAGGTTTCATGCTATACTGTGATTATCAGGCTGTCAAATAATCGTTCAGGCAAGAAACCACGATGACTCAGCAGCTACGGATTTCTGCTGTTGAGCACGAAGTCGCTGGTTCTGCCTCCATGCGGCAACGGTGACGCATTCAGATGGAGATGGAATGCATAGCTTATGTGCACCGAGATTCCAGGGCACGTCAAAGGACGTTCTCCAAACAAATCGAGAACCCTGCACTTATGGTGTCTTTTTAGCGAACGTATAGCTCTGAATCCATCAATTCAATGTTGTTATTGTTGGTGTTGCATTTTAGCTACAAGTGGGGTTTAGCCTGGCGATCGAGGCCGGCAATTGCTCTACCTTAGTGTCTCTTGCACTTTGACGGGGGTACGACAATCACCACACGTCCAGAAGGCCAATGCCTTTTAGACGTTTTCTAGGGCCCGCATGCGGAAGACCTGTTTTATGAAGATTCTCAAGTACAGCGTCTCTTAAGTCGCGGTAGCTTGGCCACAACAATGTTCAGAAACCGTTTGATCTCTCCTGTGTCTTTGCATAATGAACACAGTGGGAAATGGGCACAGCCCGTTTTCAATAACCGTACTGGCGTATAAGCAGATCCTGCCCTTATCCTTTTCAGTAGTGAGGCTTCCTATCCACGAAAGGGCTTGGTTAAGCTTGTGACCATGTGAAGGGACCCAAAGCGACCAAAAGTGAGCACGGATGTTTGCTTTAGTAAAGTTATTACTCTTTGGGACTTTGACTTTTGGAGCCACCGTGCTCTGCGGTGAGTAGGCCGGAGCTACATGCACCCCAGCTCGCCACTTTGAGAAAAGAAAATTGGAATGGAAAAAGACGTTGAAATTAATTGATTTTGCTTCTCTCTCTGTGTTAATAGTTCCTTTTTGGTTATTTAAGAGCAGTTTTCATGCGTATTTTTTTTCGCCTCTACAGCTGAATTTCGCTTTTCGTGCATGCGGAGTGGTTCAGCGTGCACTCACAATTATTCTATGCATTCATTGGGAGCATTGGGGAAGCCGGCGTGCATACACACGCCTGTCCTTATATCACTTGGATAAAATGAAATAATATCACTGGCGGCTAGTGACGTCATGTCTGTGCAATTTATTCAACGCCGTTGCAAAGGAATCACCGGTTCGGCTGTTATACTCTGTAGTCATGGTGTATTAACAATATTGGCTGGCATCTTTCCCAGTCCGCTTCCCGTATTTACAGTATCCGATACCAAGTTGTTCGACACAGTTGCAGAACTAAGCAGCTTCGATATTAAAGCGTCAACCGCCGTCGGTAGGTCTGCAAGGCTAGAACCACCTTTTACACCAAGCACAGAGTCAACACCGCCATAATGACCACCGAAGCGACGTGACGACACATTTTTCAAGTTACCGCACACCATAGTTTCCGCGTTTGCGTTTATCCCAACAGCGCGCCTGGTCTTTCAGCCAGGCGTTTTCATATCGCTGAGTGCACATTATGCCAACCGCGTCACGTCTTATCCTCGTGAGTCCCGCGCATGGGTTCATTGCTATTGGCTATGTGGTGTTAACGTTACCTTTTGGCACCAGCAAACATTTCTAAATACATTCAAGGACAGAGGGAGCAAAGAACAATATAAAATGTGGGAAGGTTAAACAGAAAGGTATTCTGGTTTGCTACTCTGCGCGGTGAATGGGAATATAGGGAAGAAAAGGAAAAGAAGGAAACAGTGGAGTTAGGACCGGCATGTACTGGCGCTGAGCCGTGCTCCCTCAAGGGCTGCAGAAGATAGCGCCAACGAACCATTTAGTAGTACCCGCATGCAGTCGTAGTCTTTAACTTAAACCTGCCTTTAAGAAAAAAAAAGAAATTAAGCATAGCAGGGATTTTAGAGCCTTCTGTGTAGACATCTGCCAAAGGCAAGAGCCTAGAGCTCTACATTCAGAAATTAGGCGGCTGTCCAGCTTATGGAGGGCAGAAGGCAGCGCCTGTCTCTGTTCGCACAACCGGTGCAGTAGCAAATGAGAGGTAGGCAGTTTTAATTGGTTGTGTTAGACGAAGAGGGCGGAAGTAACACGCTTCCGGATAGTACATTTCACTTAAAAAAATATGTTCGATTGTGTCAGCACAGCCGAATGCTTCACAAGCATGCATGGCTGTCTGTCATGTCAACAGGAAACGTTTGAACGCCACGCTTAGCCACAGACGACACAGGAACGTTGATTTTTGTTGTGGCAGGGCTGGAAAAAATTGCAGCTGCACGCATATGTTGAGAAATTTAGACGCGAATTCGTTAAGTAAACGCACGAGCCGACTTACGTCGCCTACTTGAAGTGCCTGTTTTTGAGAGTAGGAGGCGTAATTTCGTCCCCTCATAGTCATTACCAATTATGTAGTGAAGGGTTCGACGAGCGTTCGTCTAATCAGGGGTAATAATCATCGTCGTTGATCTTTTTCTTTTTTTTTCGCGCAAAAGCTAATTGCCCATTTGTTTTAACTTCTGGGAACTTAACGAGCATGCAGAAGTTATGACAAAAGGAAGGTACCCTGCAGCTCATTAACCGTGCTATCTGTGTCGATAAACTTTTGTTCAATGGTTCAATAATTCAACTATGTTCTATAATATCCGTGCAAGTAGTTCCATGTGCATGCAAGTTTTCGTACAGCCTAAAGAAAACTGCCTGCACAAACAATGCCAGCTTTTTTTTCCCCGCCTCGTGCAAACTGCAGACCCATGTTGTGCAATCGTATAAAAAGCATGATAAATCCCGTGCATTACTCATCACAAGACAATCACAAACTGCGCTTAAAATGCCACCAATGAAATATCCATAACCTGTGGAAAAACGATATAGGCCAAACTTGTGCGGATTTTCATGATCGAGCTCGTCAGCACAGCAACAATAACGAAAAAAAAATGGGTACAGAAGTAATATAGCTGCACATTAAAAAAAAGTGCCTGCACGGCGCCTATTGTGCGCACTGAAGAAAGGTAAAATGAAGGTAAAAATACTCTATCGAAGAAAGGCACAAAAAAAAAAGGATACGCACATTGTAAAAGCATTATATAGGCTGTGGTAAGTTGCTTCCGCCAGACCTCGCGCCAAACAGTAGGCGCGACATCGCTGCGAAGAGAGAAGCCGAAGGCCAGTCCCGTAGGAATGGTCGGGAAAAACCTTTTATACAAGGATTGTCCCATATACGTAATCGGACCAACACAGAAAACGTTTGCGCAGAGTCCACAACATTTCATACGGTAGATGCGCCTTTCAATATTCGCGCGGCAAAAAACTCCTACCTGTGCAGCGCACACATTGATTACAGTGGGCGCCGATAGATGGCGATGCGTGCAGCCAAAGCGTTGGTCGCATCGATACCAAGCGCTGACATCGAGACACCTTACTAAAGCAATTCTGGGCCTAAAATTAGAGATGTTGTCGGAGTTGGAAGTTAACCAATGGCCTGTGGGCTGGGCGGGTTGGCATTTGGGCCCACGGTAAAACCACAAATGACGAAGTGCAGGGTGATTTGGGCTTATCCTGAAGTCAGAGAAGCGCTGGGTAAAATTAGTTTTGAAGAAAGGCATATGAACATGGATGAAAAAAAGTGAGCGACTAAAGTGCACAACTATCTGTACCTCAAAAGCGTGGACGGAATGGGGGAAGAGGTCAGGAAAGTTGGCAACCAAGTACAGGGTTGGATGCAAGGGATGTAAACAAAAAGCCTATGGAAATTTACAAATACGGCAAGAAAGAAATCGGGAGGGAAAATCTGTGCCGTAACACAAACGGCAGTGCCTTGCTATTTGATGCCTGAGCTGGTTACCTAAGGAGAAAGACATACCGGAGTGAATATTCGTAACATGATCAGGCATGCGTCTACTGGATCAAAAGTCCGGAAACGAGTTGGCACATCCTAATGGAATGCGAAGGAATTTACCCAGTGAGACCGGTACGGGATCGAATGTCCACCTTGCAAAAGCGCTGGGATTGAAAGCAGATGGAAGCATTAACTGGCCAGTGGTCGGGATAAGCAAAATACGCTTAGAGTATCAGTCGAAAAAAAAAAAGCAGCGAAGAGATTGATAGACCCGGAGTCCTTACAAGCATAGATAACTGTGCAATATCTGAAGCAGGCTAGGTAACTATTTGTCGCCGCCCCATTTTAAAGGATATGCCAATAACATCATCATCATCATCATCATCATCATCATTATTACCTCCAGCACTACCACCACCACCAAATGCCAAACCACTATGGAGAACTTGAAAGCACGTGCGGTGACTGAATTTTAGTCCCTGAAAGGGCCAACTCCGGCCCGTATCCATCATGATATGGGGAATACATTGGGAGACGTCGTACAGAACAGTACAGATGTATACTGCTCTTTGATCCTTTCAGGTGCGTTTCGACGAACTGCACAGCGCACATATCTCTGTCTGCACCTGAGCAGTCTCCGAGCTGGACGTATACGCTATCTATTGAATCGCCCGCCAGGCAGACCCCAACCACGTGCGCAGCCTCGAAGATGTTCATCACTGTCACCTGTTGCAACAGTGCGGCAGTGCAAGGGTGGCGCAGTTGCATCGGTGGCGCAGTGGCATGCTTGCACGAGTTTGTAAAATGCCTATTCCTCTACACTCAAACATTCTTCTGCAATGTGCATACTATTAGATCCTGCCGTTGAGGGCGTGAGTTGGCCGACGTTGAGATGGACTTGACGTGACCCCGAGAGACCGAATGGGTTACAAGAGAGACAGATTGAGAAGAGGGACGTTCTTCTTGCCACAGGCCGCAGCATCCGATTTGCTGCCGGCCGTCGATGACTTTATTACTGTTCTTTGCTTTATGCTAAATCCTGTAAATAATGTAAATAAACCTTCAGTTCTCAAAGTCCACCTCAACGTCGCCCAATTCCTGCACTCAATGGCAAGATCCAATAATACTTAAAGGTTACCTGTTAAAGCCTGGTTAAACAGGAAAGTCATTTTTGTATCTTTGATTAACTGTCGTCTCTGTAATGTACCGGAAACTATAGAACACTGTTTTATTGATTGCAAAGACGTCATATTGTTTTGGGACGTTCTCCAAAGGACTTTTAAAAAGGATCTTGATATAAATCCTCATTCGATTTGATATCTTACGCCACGTAAATGTGAAGATGTGCCTTTTGACATGCTGCTACTTATGGCGTTGCACAGTTTATGGAAAACTCGCATGTTAGATCGGAATGCAGAACCAATTGTATCTTCGCAGTCACATTTAATTCGGATGATTTCACAACTAAAACACTTTTATGACCAAAGAGACTTCCAAACAGACTTGTATGCAGTGTATCCTTTTGCCTCCCTTTTAGAGAACTGTTCAAAGTAATAATTGTACTGTGAAGTGTTTGTTTTATGTTTGTAGACGCGTCTATGACTGTTTTGACCGCTATGTAAATACCTTACGCATATACGTTTTATATTCGTAATAAATACCATGAAAGAAAAAACACACACACGAACGCAACGGTGGCGCAGTGATTAGCGCGCTTCGGCTCCGGAGCGGTAGCAGTGGCGTTGAAGCAGAGAATCGAATCCTCACCGTGGCCACTTTTTTTTAGTTAGATGAAGATGACGTAATGTGTGTGCCGTTTTCCTGGCACGGCTTTCTGATGACGGCGGCGGGGTTGCACAATGAGCTAAGTAATGCTCTCGCATTAATAATGCCTGGTGCAAAACATCCTCAAAAACAATGAAAGGAGTGAACTCGTTACATACAACGACATACTAACCCCGAGCAATAACACCCAACCATTTACCTTCTCACTTGTTTTACTAAAACATTGTGTACATTTTATACAAACTTGCAGCACTGTTCCAATCAGAAGTGTTTAACATGTATGCAACACATTTTAAATATCATTACTTTTATCAGTGCTTTTGCTGTTGATGTGCACTATCTTGGTTTCCACAAATGCGTACCCAGCGCCTGAAAAGTTCAAGCAAAAGCGGACGAGCGTTGAAGGTGACCCTCGTTGCAGCAGGCCAACCGATTAAAATTAAAAATACGTTCTCGGGTTTTAATTACGTACCAAAACCACGATTTGATTATTAGGCCCGCCGTAGTGGGGGACTGTGGATTAATTTTGACCCCCAGGGGATCTTTAACGTGCCCCCAATGCACGGGACACGGGCGTTTTTGCATTTCGATCCCATCGAAATGCGGCAGCCGCGGCTGGGATTAGCATCACAATAACATAGCCGCTAAGCCACCACGGCGGGTGGGGCCAGCCGATGTCAGGACTCAAGAAAACTTATTAACCGTGCGCAAAATCATGTAATGACAGATCACCGGTCTAACATTCCGATAATCGCGGTGCTGACGGGAATATCAAAAACCGCATTACAGCGCACCCTTACAAAGAACTTGATATACACAAGGTTTCTGCAGGGTGAGTCACGAGGCTGTTCGCTTATGAGCAAATGTGAATGTGGGTCACAACGTACAGAGACAGCATGCGGCTGTTCAGGGCAGATTTTGAGAAGTAATTATATAGTATACGGGATTGTTGATGAAACGGGGTTGCACCGATTCCATCCTGAAAGTAAATTGCAGTTACAACAATGGAAACATTCTTCCTCCCCAGCGCCAAGAAAAATCCCGGGCTGTTTCGTCAACGGACAACGCAATGGCTACCGTATTCTGGAATTTCTAGGGCTGCCACTACGTTTTATACGGTAGAAGCGATTTTCAAAAGTCGCATGACAAAAACACGTATATAGGCGGCGCACACATTGATTGCCACGACCGCCGATAGGCGGGGATGCGTGCAACTAAGGACTGGAGGACTTCCTGCAGAATGGGTGCAGCATCCCCGGATTATACTATATTACCCTGATTCATCACCTGTGGGACTCCATCAAGGCTAAACGATGTGGTAAACTTTCCATGCGCGCTTCACGCCACGCTGATGTGGTGATGACGGCCATCCATTCCTGCGGCTTTTCTTCGACACCCGCCGTTACTCACTGGATCTCAACCCACCAGACTTTCACCTTTTCCTCGAGATGAAGAAGAAACTTTTGGAGCTCACTTTTCCAGGGGAGATAACGTCATTCAAGCCACGACACATTTTGTTATGAGGCAACCTTCCCCCTTTTTTTCTTTTTCTTTTTTGCGGGGATCTAAGCACGGGGAAATGGCAGGCACCATGTACAAAAGTAACAACGTGGCTAGTGAAGTTGGCCGCTGCCTTCTGGCTGTGGCAGAGAACTTTTTGGACATCCCTCGTACATCTTAAATTAATTTCTTACTTTGTGTTACCCGATTCATGGCCAGTTCCACAGTGGGTATGTGCCGTTGCCACATAAGGGTCTACGTCTACATCTCGCCGGGGTTCGGACACCCGCCATTTACGCACAGTAATGCCCAGCGTGGGGGCCCTGGCTATTCAGAGACTAATTCGCACGGCGCTGGTTTCAGAGCCGGTAAACATCTCAAGGTATCATGATCATGATCACGACGATGACGACAACGACGACGACGACGACGACGACGACGACGACGACGACAACGACAACAACAACAACAACAACAACAACAACAACAACAACAACAACAACAACAACAACAACAACAACAACAACAACAACAACAACAACAACAACAACAACAACAACACTTAACCGTTGCTTCCACCCGGGACTTGGCCATTATGCAGGAGAAAAGCTCGCAATAAACGTGTCAGTGTGCCATTTATTGCTCGGTTTTATAGGAGTCTGTAATATTGTGTTATACTTATGCACGCGCATGCTTGAGTTCGACAGAGACTACAGAAGGCTGGCGTTCTTTCAGTAAACTACAGTTGGCATTCAGCGCTTGTCCTGTGTGCATGTTTGCTGCTTTGTCATTGTTTATTTGCGCTGTTTCAGCTTCTTTGAGAGAGAGTTTCATGAAAGCTGAAGATGTCACTTATGCCATATGCAAAGCGTGTTACCTCAGATAGTTTTTTTTTAATTGACGAGAAGAAACCAAGAAAATAATCGAAAGCAAAAATTAAAAAAAAGGAATCTAGAAAAAATATGCAGATCTCATGCACCGTGGGAATCAATGCTATGCGAAACATGTTGTAGGTACCTGGCTATCCAGCATCCTTGGGGATTCTTCGAAGAGTTACCAGATGGACCAACGTGTTTGTGTAAAGCAAGCAATCGTGCGTGTGACGCGAGCATTTGTGTGACGACAGAAGCAAGACGCCGGCGACGATGATAGTATGACGGCAACGGCACGACGACAGTTCTGTTCTTACTCCGGCGAAGAAATGTTACAACCTGTTCCGTTATGACCTGGCCCGATCTTGAAGGTGGCACGCAGCGTCTTCGCAGCGTTATCTGTTGCAAGGAAAGGACTTGGGAATGTGTGCCGATCCCGAAGGCGGTGCTACAGTCTGACACAACGTCTTGAAGCGTTAGCTGCCACGATGCAAAAATAGGGGAAACTATAGCACGCTCCCGCTCGGTCACGCGGGAAATAAGTCTAACCGAGTGGAAACTGGTGCGCGCGCAGCACGTTCTCTCACTTTTGCTACACGAGGTCACGGGATCAAATCCCGGCCACGATGGGGGCGAAATGCGAAAACACCCGTGTACATAGACTTAGGTGTGCGTTAAAGAACCCCAGGTGGTCTAAATTACTCCGGCGTCCCCCACTACGGCGTGTCTCGTAATCACATCGCGGTTTTGGCACGTAAAACCCCATAACATAATTTTTTCCCGCTTTAGCTACGTGACGTGACGCATGCGCCCGTCTCTTTATAGTCGGCTTTGGCAGGAGAGCAACATGGGTGCGATCGTGGCCTAACGCTTGCAATATCTGGCTGTAGTGCTGGCAGCTGGCAGTCGGAGGTTCGGTCCCACCATCGGCCACTTGAATTTTCTTTTTATTGTAGATACCCGAAATACGGCGCGACAGGAATATATATATATATATACCTATCTATTTGCCGCAAAGTGCTTGGGATGAGCCAGAAAATGGCTTCGCATTAATAAACAAACAAGTCAACCCAGATGACAAAGTGCCTTCGCGGCTCTTCGTGGCTCAGACTACGTGCCCACTTTTGTCTCAGGGCCTTAGGAAATCCCTGTCTGCATTTGTCGTGGTGTGCTGCTATATATAGTGACGGCAGTGATACAGTACGTGCTCAATACCATAGGGTGCACAGCGGTGAACTAAGTTGCCCGACTTTACGCAAAAAGACCATGGTGCAGCCAACACGATGTCTCAACCGATCAATGACGCTCTCAGCGTGCTTGCCCAGTCAACGAGGAACGCTGTAGGCGCACTGCAGGTCATTGCCGAAAAGAGGGGCATACTACCAATCGGGGTGCGAGATAAGAGTTTGTCCTATGCAGCCCTTCACACGTTTAACTGTGATGGGGGCGAAATGCAAACACTCTCAGTACTTATATTTAGGGGCACGTGACCCCAGGTGGTCAAAACCACGGTGGAAGAATATTTAGGTGTTGACACTGCGCGCGAGCGAGCGTCCAGATTATGTTCGGCCGCGCGCGGGCGCACCGAGTAGCTCTGCTGCGAGCAGATAGAGGGCGCCGCGGCCAGCGGTCCCAGCTTAGCGGCGCCGGCGGCTTGGCATTCCTCTGCCTCCGCTAAAGTTTCGTTCGTAGAGGAGTGAGTAAATCTCAAAGCGCGAAAAAAAATCGTTTTTTCACATTAAAGTGATAAGTGTACCAGGCTTCGCTAACATGAAGGTTCCTTGTGCAGTACGTGGATGACGTCAACACGGATCAATCGGGCAGCACTCAAAGCCCACTGAAGTTACCCTCGCGCGCGCAATTTGTTTCGTCCGGTCTAGCCGTTCATCCAAGCATAAAAAAATGAAAGTGTTAGCCCACGTGCTACCCCTCGATCAGAAGAAAATAGTGACTGCACCAGAAAATGTATTTCATGCTTATCGCTGCTTCCATTCACACTCAGAAAACCGTTCAATCATCGCTGCGCGAATTCAATGTGGCCGCAATATAAATTAAGAAATGAAACGGCGCAAGCTTCCGATATGCAATGCACTAGAACAAAGTGGCTGTTCATGACTAGAACTGAAGATGAGAATGCACATCAGCTATGTAAAAACTCTTTCAAATGGGTATTAGGCGGGACGAAGGCAGGTGTCTATCTTGAATTAGAGCATCACTACCACAGTTTACTGATGAAAACCTGAGCAAATGCCTTTTTTATTCCAATTCCACTTAACATAGACTGTGCATATTATTCATTTGGCTTTCGTCCATTGAGGACTGAGTGACTCTTGCAGGATCTAAAAAAGAAGAGGTAACTTTCTTTTTTCTTAAATTGCATATGAGAATGTGCCAATGTAAGCGTGTTTGACAATGCATGCTACCGCCTGTCCACAAATACACTTACACCCACCACACAGTAATCCCATAGACCTGTTTTTTTGCATAGACACAATACGAAAAAACTTGTGCATGAAGCAGCTCGATAATTTTAATAGGTGATAACCATCCCAGAAGCTTGCGGTCTCATACACTCCCACAATGGAAAAATGTATAAAAACATGGAAGCGTGTAATATACACCGCACGCGCATTGTAAAAAAAATTCAGTAGCCAGGATGGAACAAATTTGAAAATCAGGCACACATCTGCACAGAAAACAGCAGTATTTTACAGGGTGCACAAATATTTCAAGATATGCAAATGTCACGTAGCTGGACAGAACCATAGTAATGTTGTTGCCGTTCCTTGGAGATACTCGGTTATTTTCTACATTTCGCCTAATTAGATAATTAGTCGTATTTATTGATCAACTTCTAAATTATTAAAATTATATTAATAGTGTCAATGAGAAAATTGTAGAGCAACATCAAATACTCCCGATACAGCTTTGTATTGCTCAATACGCGCTACGTAGAAGTGTTTTTCCGAGCATGAAAGAAGCTCACGAATACACGCAAAGTGCCTCGAGCGGCCAGTCGCGCGGCAATATTGCTGTATTCGCGGGTTTCGTTCACGCTCGGAAAACACTTTTATGTATCACGTATTGAGCAACAGAAAGTTATATTGGGAGTTTTCCACGCTGCTGTACAATTCTCTTGTTCATACTTTTTATCCAATTATAGCATTAAAAGTTCATTAATCAATTATGAAAATAATTATGTAACTAAGCGGAATAAAAAATTATCTGAGTATCTCCAAGCGACGGCAGACAACATTACCTTGGTTCTGTCCAGCTACGTGACATTTACATATTTTCCAATCTTGGTGCATCATATAAACCACCCAGTATATATATTTTACATGCCGCAAAATTTGCACAAACTACTGCGGCACACAGGAGGTTCTCTCTTCCGCAGCGGCTTTCGAGGTTTATTTGGCCGTGTTAGGTTCTTTGGACAGTTTGGAAATAAGGTGGGAATCCTTCTATCGAGCGCTCCGCGTAATATTGCCACGTGTCTAGCGCGGCGATGACGACGGCATAAGACACATCGGCACTTATAAAAAACGTAGCAAGAAGAAGAAGAAGAAGCAGTGACTAGCGCGCGCTATTTTAAAACCGTCCGTTCTTGTTACAGCCTCTGCCGACATGTGCGTTTCGTTTGTCCCTCGAGCTTTCGACGTCGTGACAATATGCCATCGATATCGTATCATCTGAAAAATGGCTGGTGCAGACATGGTCGGTAGGCGTTAGAGTTCGGTCTGCCCTCAGATTTGCACGGCGCCACTGCTCTAGACGACCGCTGTCGGACGGCGCTTTGAATAAAGGCACACGCTCCGCACAAGTCAGGTATCCAGAATTGCAGTTCGGAACGAAGCACTTTCTAGCCATTTCAAACGCCCCTCAGAAGGCCGCTGCCACCTTCGTCGAGGGCCCGTGGCGACAATACCCAAGTACAAGCTCATGAAACGAACGCGAACAAAAATCGTGCCTTCAAAACAGCGCAACCCCACACGCAAGCAGGAAGACGAAGCAGCGGCAGCACGCGCCTTGCCGCCGAGGCTGGTGATGATGATGATGATGATGATTTATTGGCATCCCCTTTGAAACGGGGTGGCGACAAATAGTCACCTAGCCTGCTTGATTTAATCAGGTATACTACACATGTTCTTTATCTAGCATTTTTGTATACCTTTTTCAAAAATTTAGCTTGTACCGCTGCCTATGATTTTAAGAGATCAGGTCGTATCCATCTTTTCCCTGCTTTTTTTCCACCAGTACTCTAATCGTCTCTTGCTGATCTCTACGGCTGATCTGTTTATGTTTCCTTCCACTTTAAACCCAAGCGCTTCTGGGAGTTGCACGTTACCTACGGTTCTCGCTGGGTGGATCCCGTCGCATTCCATTAGGATGTGCTGAGTGGTCTCTGGATCTTTACTGCAGCATACACATATCTCATCTAGTTCCGAATATTTGTTCCGATATGTTTTCGTCCTTAGGCAACCGGCTCGAGCCTCAAATAGCAAGGCACTGCCCTTTGTGTTATCGTACAGATTTTCCCTTCTAATTTCTTTCTTCTCATTCTTGTAAATCTCCATTGTCCTTTTCGTTTCCATTCTTTGCATCCAATTCACGGTCTCTATTTCTCTCACTTTCTTTCTGATGACCCCTGGTTGTCTATTTACAGTTTCGATTATCCTGTACTTGGTTGCCAACTTCCTTGACCTCTTCCTCCATTCTGTGTCCACGCTTTTCATGTAGAGATACTTGTGCACTTTAGCCGCCCATTTATTTTCATCCATGTTCCTGAGCCTTTCTTCAAAACTAATTTTGCTTTGTGCTTCTCTGACTTCAAAAGAGGCCCAACCCATGTCTCCATGCACTGCCTCACTTGTCGTATTACCGTGTGCTCCCAAAGCCAACCGGCCTACTGATCTTTGGTTAACTTCCAAACCCGCCAATATATCCGATTTTAAGCATATAATGGCATTTACGAATGTTAGCGCTGGCACCATTACTCCTTTCCAGATTCCACGCACCACCTCATACTTATTGTGGCCCCACAGTGCTCTGTGTTTCATTAATGCTGCATTCCGCTTCCCCTTTATTTTCAGATTATCTTGGTGGTTGCTTGAGTAATTCTTTCCTTCGTTTATGTGTACGCCGAGGTACTTATATTGCTTCACTATGGGTATCACTTGCTGTTGAATTGACACCACGAAGTTACTCGTGTGTTCATTAAAGATCATAATCCCTGATTTCTCTGTGCTAAACTTAAGGCCTAGATTTGTCGCTGCGTTCCCACAGATATTCGCAAGTATCTGTAATTCTTTTTTATTGTCCGCTAGTAGCACAATGTCGTCTGCGTACATCAATCCAGGGACCTTCTGTTGCACCATTTGTCCATTACGCATGTAGGATAAATCAAAACCTAGTTCGCTGTTTTCCAGTCGTCTTTCTATGCCCTTGACGTAAAGCGTGAACAACAATGGTGACAGAGGGCATCCTTGCTTCAATCCTTGGTGAATTCCCACCATTTGATTTCCTTTTCGGCCTTCCCATGCCACTTGTACTTGGTTGTCTCGATATATCTCCCTCAGCAGCTCCACGAAATCGTCATCTATGCCTTCGTATTGAAGAATATCCCACAACAATTCCCTGTCTACGTTGTCATAAGCTCCTTTAATATCTAGAAATGCTACCCATAAAGGTCTTTTCTGAGCTACTGAAATCTCTATGCACTGAGTTAGTACAAACATATTGTCTTCTAAGCGTCTGCCTGGCCTGAACCCATTCTGTAGTTCCCCCAATACACCGTTTTCCTCCACCCACTTCGACAGTTCTAATTTTATGGCTTGCATTGCCATTCTATATATCACCGACGTTACTGTAACTGGCCTGTACGAGCTCGTCTTATCCTTATCTCCTTTGCCTTTGTAGATGAGATTCATCTTGCTTTCACGCCATCCAACGGGAATATTCTTTGTTCTAATCACTTGCTCTATGGCATTAGTCAGCAGTGCCTTGCTTTTTGGACCGAGGTTTTTGATTAGCTGTATTGGGATTTCATCGGGTCCTGCTGCCGTGTTGTTAGGGACATTTTCTGCTGCCTTTTTCCAATAGAAGCTTTCTATGCTGAATTTTGATCTCTCAAGCCTCTCTGTTGTTGCTGGATCTGTTGTCTGAACTACACTTTTTCTCGTACCGAAGTTATGCCTGATAACGTCTGTGATGTACCGCAGCGCATCATCGCCTTCATAGATGTTACCGTCTTCATCCCTTATAGCCGTTTGCGAGTTTCTAGTTGGAGCTCCGAGTGCTTTATATGGTTCCAGAATCTTTTTGGGGCGCCTTTGTCTCTTTTGTGAATGTTATGCACCCAACGTTCACTTGCGCATTTAATTTTCTCTTGCACGAGCTCACTCGCAACCCTTTTCTTTTCTCTGTATGTATTCCATCTAAGGAGCACCTCTTCTTCTTGTAATCCCAACTTTTTGGCTTCTCGATGAACCCTAGATGCCTCTTTACGCTCTTCTATAGCTTGTATAATTTCCTTGTTCCACCACTTACGTGGTTTCTTCTTTCCAATCCAACAATTGTATTGCCGTGTCCGCCTTATTTCATGCTGCATAACCTCCACCAGTTCCTTATATTCCCAGACTGCTGTAGGAAAAGCCTCAATTTTCTTCTCTATGTTGTTTGCGATCTCTGTTATTTGCTCGTCATTCATTTTTAAAAACTCTGAGGCTGGGACCGCATACCGCAGCGCCCTCTACGACGGCACCGAACCAGCTGCAACCAAGCCGAACATAATCTGGACGCGAGCGAGCGGCGCTTTCGCGCGCGTTGGGGGGAGAGTGTCAGCACCTCCTTATTCTTACACCGTGGTCAAAACTAATCCAGAATTCTCTACTACAGCTCGCCTCATAATCAGATCATGGTTTTGGCACGTGAAATTCCAGATTTTATTTTTTTTGTTTTTCTTTATTAACAATTGCTTTTCAAAATGTTCGTCGGTGATCTTCCTGTCGTTTTCTTGTGAAGGCACCAGACCAGCAGTTACACTGATAACTCGCTCGATGTGCGCGCTGAGGGGAAGTGGACTGTTGAAACGTACGGATCTTGCGCAAAGATTGTGGTTATTACTGAGCATCTGGGTCGTCTAGGAAGCGCAGTGCTTCATCGTTGCTGAGGCTTGGAGAAGTCGCTCCAGGCATGGCCAATGAAAAGCGGAAACATCGTTCGCAGGTGATTTCCTAGCATCAACGTCCCGAAGTGGCCATCGCTATCGAGTCATAGCAGTGCCCATTTCTAACGGTATGCCAACATCTGGTGGAGCGTTAATATGAAGAAGCGAATACTAAGCGCCCGGGTTTGCCTTTCTGAACATGCTTATTTGCGAGGCTGCGTCGTGGCACAACCACTGGCGTTTTACTGTAGTTTCTTGTCAAATTAATGTTGTCAAAGCTGTGTCGCCTTTTACATCTTGTCTCGTCAATAAAATAACCGGATAAAAGCAATTGAATTACAGTGGGCGTTACGCAGTAAACTGAGCAATCGATAAATTGCATGCAACTCGTTACGTACAAGTCTGGACGCCACAGTTCTCGCGCGACAGCATGTGCGTCTCAATCAGCTAATTGGCGCTCGGCGACGAACGCGTCCCGCAAACTAAGTCGTGCGAGGGGCGCGTGCATTTCCATCGGCGGAGGAAGCCGAGCAGCCGGCCGCCACGAAAACGGGCGAAATAACCAAAGAAAGCTATTTGCTTTGAAACTGTTCGTGAGCTCCGGACCCCCTTTCCCTATTGCAGACGTTTCTCTATTGCAGGAAAAAGTTGGGGAGTATCCATACACGCTATGTTGCAGCTGTACATGGTGTTGTTCGTTGGATTCCTGAGGTACAGCCTGCCTGCAATATTCAACACCTGCAAGACTAACCTGCGTAAGATTCAGAGCATTCAAGCCCAAGGCCTTAAGATATGTCTTGGCTTACCACCTAGTGCGTCAACGGCTGAAACGATTGCCATTGCCCAGGATTACCCAATCACGACGCACATTACCGTTGAGACAATGCGTACGCATCTCAGACACTATATGCTAGGACACCTTCCCACCATCTGACGAGCTTCACTGCTGAAAGGACCTGCTCTACATTTAGCGCTATACTGTCAGTGCACATCGTGCATCCTTTATTTCAGGGTACACACCGGCGGCCAAGCCAGTGCTTCCTCTGTGGTGTTTAAGCCGTCCGCAAGTACATATAACCATTCCAGGACTACAGAAGAATCAGATCTACCGGCCCCTGCTCTAAAACAACTGAGTTTACTCCTCTTGCATGAAAAGTACAGCAACCACGTGCACATCTATACCGATGGATCGACTACGTCGTCCAGTTCTGGTGGTGTGGTGGTTATACCAACGCGAGGAATAACACTGCATGTGGTTGAAGAAATCGCATGTCAGACCTCAACGGCGGCCGAACTAACGGCTCTGCGTCGTGCACTAGAATTCATTGATTCTGAAAGACCTAGAAAATGGTCTGTGTTTTCAGACTCAAAACCGGCATTACAGGGCATGCAGTCAGTTCTTCGACGCGGCTGTCATGAACAGTTGACATACGAAACCGTGAAACTTCATCACGTCCAACAAAAAGGCCCCGAGGTTGTCTTGTCAATGGGTACCTGGTCATTGTGGAATCAGTGGCAATGATTCCGCAGATAACGCTGCTCGCACATCATACCAAGAAGAGCTCAGCGTTCCAATTCCACTTTCGAGGACAGGCGCCGCAAGGCAGCTTCGACACCTGCCACGCAGTCTCTCACTGACCGAGTGGAACTCGCCAAACTTACGACTTACACGACTGCATCAATTAAACCCCCCTCACTGCAACTCCGACCTCCTTTAGGACTTCCTCGACGTGAAGCTTCGGTTCTCTGTCGCTTTG
>NC_051154.1:164455326-164480326 GCF_013339745.2 Dermacentor silvarum
AATGGAACACAACTGGCACGACGTGTTCATTATTGCAAGCGCCTCCGCCAAGGTGGCCGTGTAGTTACCAGCACGTATGTACGTAGCAGCGTCTGCCCCCATTTTCACACGTAACTCAACTCATCAGTTGTAATGGTGGTCTCGTAGGGTGCGCTGCTAAAAAATATTGGGCACCTGTTTGCACCACATGTGCGTGAAACATTGCATGTCGAACCGGCAACCGTTAATATTTCTAGGTAGGTTGAGCTTCGGTTCGGGTTCAGGTACATTCTAGGAATATCGGCTCGGGTTCAGTATCCGCTTGAATTTCGGTTCGTTTATGCTTCTCGGTTCGTGTTCGGTTCGACACCTTGCTGATAAGCGACATCCTTCCCACGGCTGAGTTCGCATGGACAACGTGCGAATACGGCACAGTAAGGTGGTGGTGGTGATGAAAACGCCTTCATTTACATGTAGGGGCGAACTCGAGGCTTATGGAACAATGGGGAAAAGTGTCCCACGTCTCACATAAAGAGAGTCCAAATTGACTTCCTCTATGTAGGGGAGGAGCATGTGATAGGACAGACCATTTCGTCGACCAGTATCATCTCTAGTACTGATGCCGCCTTGCATGGCATGGCGACGCCGAGTAATGGTGGTAGCCGTGCAAGTGCATCGCAGCTGTTGTGCGTCCACCCGCTCATCACGCCGGTGGCTAAAGGGATACGAGTTGGCCGGTCAGTTTGGTTCATCAGGGTCACTTCACTGCCTCCTCCTATCCGGGCTGAGAGAAATTAGTGCAACACACAAACGAAGCTAGCCGGTTTAAAATCATCTCCTCTTTTTTGTTCAAGCCACTAGGGATGACCACTGAGCACGGGGGAATTTGTGCACGTGTCTGAAGATGAGGGTCATTTTTGCCGGCTAAAAGGACATAGTCTGGGATCATCAGTGATTGAAGTACAAGGAGCAGCCATGGTCTCCGCGCTATTGGTGGATTGCTTCGACAAAGTTCTGGTCGGCTTTATCGTTTGATCACACATGGCTGCGCACTTGAGAACGTGCACAAGAAAAGCTATATATTGCGCAACAGCTGCTATGCACTTGCACGGCTACCACCATTACTCGGCGTCGCCATGCCATGCAAGGCCGCATCAGCACTAGAGATGATACTGATCGACGAAATGGTCTATCCTATCACACGCTCCTCCCCTACATAGAGGAAGTAAATTTGGACTCTCTTTATGTGAGACGCGGGACACTTCGCCTCATCGTTCCATAGGCCTCCAGGTCGTCCCTGTAAATGAAGGCGTTTTCATTACCACCAACTTACTGTACCGTATTCGCACGTTGTCCATGCGAACTCCGGAGTGGCAAAGATGGCGATTATCAGCAAGGTGTCGAACTGAACCCAAACCGATAACTGGAAACGAACCGGAATTCGAGCGGGAACTGAACCCGAACCGATATTGTTAGAACGTGCCTGATCCCGAATCGAACCTCAACCCCCCAAGAAATAAAAGTTTAAACCCCTCCCCTACCGGGAACAGTGCTGCACGCGAACCTTGTCCAACCCTAGGGGAGGGGTTGGTTGGTTTTTTTTTTTTTTTTTGAGCGTTTGAGACGCATTAAAGAGATATGGTTCTCGGTGAATGAGAAACGGTTGTTTATTGTTGAGGTTGCAGGCTGACGTTGTCGGTTGGGTTGATGGGTGGTATGTTCCGGCGCCACGCGGCCCATCATTTATAAACCCATTGTGTAATGTTTCTGTAGCTGTGGAGCCTCTATGTGATACATGTTCGTTTGCCTAGCGTGCACTGAAGAGAGCGCACATGTTACGGGCGCTCGCCTTGCGCTGCGTCTACTTCTTCACGCATATAAAACACCGGTTTTAAGGGACGCGGTCTCCCTCCCAAGTGCTGACCGAGCCAAATGCTCCCTAGATCTCAGTTCATCAGGACTCAAATAAAGTTAATCATGCCATGTCAAGGGCCGTGGTATTGGGAGCCCTGAAAAGCCTGCCGAGGAATAGGAATATAGGTGTTCCGCATCTGCCTTCAGGTTCGAGTGTTTTCAACCCCGTATTTTTGCAATGGTGATATCACGGCAAGGCCATATCACGTCGAGCATTTTCGTGATGCATTGGCACGTCTGTCGTTACTGCTGGATGGGGTGGCCCTCGGGGCATATCAGATTAACAACCTGTGGGCAGTTACTTTCAACGGCGAAGAAGCGAAGACAAAGATTCTGAAGTCCGAAGCTTTTAATGTGATGGACCACCGCTGCGCGGTCATTGACCCGACCAATCAAGGTGCGGGCTGAAGCTGTTTACGCTTCTTCGCGGGGTGCAAGACGATGACGGCATGCGAGCGGCATTGGTATCGTTCGGAAAGGTGACCGAAATCTCCCGTGATAAGTGGAAGGTTAAAGGCTGCTTAGACAAAGCTCTACAAAACGGTCGGTTACTCTGAAACTGAAGTTGGGCGTTACCATTGAAGACCTTCCCCATCAACTGCATGTTGCTGAGGACGTCGCTCTCGTCCATGTTCCTGGTAGAGCCCCACTCTGCCTCCGGTGCCGTGGCACCAGACACATACGCTGAGACTGTCGTGTGCCACGTTGCGGGCTCTGCCGTCGTTTCGGCCACGACGATAGCCAGTGAGGCCGGATCTACGCTAATGTTACGGGACAGATGCGCAGAGACGAGGCTGCCGAACACATCATGGACGAAGTAGAAGCGGTCGAGGCAAGCCGTGGGAGTGGTGGAGATGGTGTGACCAAGGAATCAACTTCCAAGGAAACCGCACACCTTGAGGAAACCAACCAAGCCGTTGCAACTCAGCCGGTCGGCGCCTCAGGGCCAGTATCAGTGCTGACAGTATGAGTCCTTTAAGCCTGCATACAAAAAAAGAAGGATAATGACAGGGGAACAATATGTAAAACTATGACACAACAACGCAAAGCTCGGAAAAGACCAATGACTGCGAGATGTGAAAAATACCAAGGGCATGACAGTGGACGTTATAAAGACTCTGTATTCTGTGGACCGTTGAGTGTTGGTGGTGACAGGCAGCAACATGGAAAGGTCTGTGTTCTCTGATGAACTTTCGCGGAATACGAAACGTGATACAGCTGAGGAGTTCGGGGCACATCAGGATACCGCGAAGGAGCTTGTAAAAAAAACAGGTCAGCGCGATTACGTCAGCAGCGAAGTAAGGGCAATGGCAATAATAAAACAGTACTAGAGCAGGGCCCAGTGTCCGTGTTAGCAAAGCGGTGATGATATATCATTAGAAACTTTTTCGGGACCTGATCTATAATGCCAATGTTGGATCTAGAAATGAATATCCAGATGATCTACCCGCATTCGAGTTGAGGAAGACTGATTGCTGTGTATAACTTGCGGAACGTTGTAGGAGAATAGAATTCTCTCGGTAGTCTGCAAACAGAGCCAAGAGTGCGCATACTCCGTATTGCAACGCCGTTAGTGTGAGCTGAAAAGTGTAAGGTTGTATCAAAAAGTACGCCGAGATGATTGATCTTTAGGACTCTACACAATGGTACGGAATCTACCGAATAAAAAAAGAAAAACTTACTGTTTTGCGGGTGAAAGTCATGACTTTGGTCCTAACAGCATTCAAGGCTAGGTTATTGGTTACTACTATTACTATTATTACTGTTACTACTATTACTACTATTATTACTATTGGCTAGGCTATTGGTTACTTGTGAGACCTGTGCACAGTTAGAAAAAGAAATCAGGTCATGCTGGATGGATGCGACAGTCATCAACAGTGTGAATTGCCTTATAAAGATCTTTATGTCATCGGCATATAGAAGGAATGAAGAATACCTAATGGCAGAAACACCGTCATTAACAAACATTAAAAAAAGGAGTTGTCCCAATACTGATGCCTGAGGGACGCCGCTAGTTGCCACGTGAGAAGAAGACGTTTGGCCATCGACGTTAACATAACATGATCTATCAATAAGATAACTCCGCAAGAGATTTCCAATTGACGATTCAACACCAAAGTATGTAAGCTTGATCAGAAGCAGTGAGTGGCTGACCACATCAAAAGCTTTGCTGAGGTCACAATAAATGGTGTCAACTTGCCCCCTTTGGAGCACCGGCGAGGAGATCCGGGTCATGAAACTCGTGAGATTTGTGATAGTGGAGCGGCCGGTGAAGAATCCATGCTGATTCGGGATCAATGTGTTCTTCACAGTAAAAGACAATATCTTGTGAAGGGCAAGCTTTAAAAATAATAGACGTGGCACAGAGAAGAGAAATCGGGCGATAACTTGAGACATCGGTTTTACAGCCAGACTAACATACAGGAAAAACACGAGCAGTTTTCCACGTGCGAGGGAAAGTGGAAGTATTCTGAGATTTATTAAATATGGATGTTAATACTGGTGCAATTATACTGCCGTAAGCTTTTAAAATTGCGGAAGGTATGCCATCAGGTCCGCATGATAGGGAAGACTTCAAGCGCTTAAGGTATTCGCTGATCATCTTTTCATCAACAACACAGGACTAGATGTAGGAGCCGTTGTGTGCTAATAATAATAATAATAATAATAATAATAATAATAATAATAATAATAATAATAATAATAATAATAATAATAATAATAATAATAATAATAATATAAAATTAGAAACGACCCTAATCCTTGATTTGAAGATAAGCGAAGCTTGTCCCTTTGTATACCTAACCATCCCCTTTGCCATCAACATTCTGTTTATTGGAGTGTGCCCTTGTGATTAACGAGATGTGTATGGAATGGATACTGGTGACATCAATGAAGACAAGTTGGTAGTGAAACACACGTTTATTCAACATCGGAAACTTCCCCGGTCAACTTCGTGAAAGTGACAAGAGTAGCCTTGTGAATACTACGGTATACTGCAAGGGGTTCGGTCATCTCGATGTCATGCATGTCGTTTGCAAGTGCCAAATCTACACACGTACGTCTTATAGTAGTCTTTACGTTCACAATGAATGGCTCATACCTCCTTAAGATGTACGCTGGAATGATATGAGCGGCAACGGAGCCAGCTGTGGAAGAAGACGACGGCGAACTCGGAGGCAACGGCACGAGCGCATTCGCGCGGTTGCACCCAACGGCGCCAACATGCCTGCTGTGGAAGAAGACCGCGACGATCGAGACATTGCTTATGATGATAGTTTCTGCGTTACATCGCCGGCACAGGCTAGCGTATACAAGCTTCGCTTGAAAATAAAGAAAATGGTGATAAAAGTGGTGTTTGCAAGTTGTCATAAGCGCTGTACGGATGTGCAAATTGGTGCCTGAATATATAGTCGATGGTTGAAGTACACATATATACACGTTTATACATATACCTACACATGCACATGTACACAATATATATGTTTTTTTAATTCAAATACGCACATGAAAATACATATAATACACAAATTTACACAAACCCCTGTCAAAAGGAAGTCATATACAAAATTATTTGCCTTTCTGCCTGCTACTTAATGAAATTAATTCCACCTGCAACTTATTAAACATCTTGGGAACATGGTACGCTCTAAATCTTTCACGATACCGAGTACGGGCTAAGGCTACGATGAAAGGTTCTCTAGGGCACAATTCTCGGCATGGTGTATTGGTCATACAAAACTGATTAGATTAAGAACAGTTTCGATGAATAAACTCACAAAGTGAGGCATTCGAAGAAAAATTAAATAGTGGGATGTTACTATCTTTCTATAAGCCGTGCATATATTTCTGCTGTCATGATGATGTCCGCCAATCCGAAGAACAAAACAGTAGCAAGAAATGCCGTACCGCAGTGTAAAATAAGCCACATAATTTATGATTTGTTTTCTTACTTGTGAACAGCAACGTGCTTTCACTGAGCATAGTAAACATACAAGTTTCCCTAACCTGCTGACGAAGTTGCCCAAATTGACTCTTCCGTGACACGTTGTAATCAAAGGATAAGCCTAAGTACTCAACCATTTCAACTTGCTGTTCTGGAAAGCAATTACACTTGTGACAAGCGAAAGAACAAACTACGGGATATCCGCAGGAACAGCGTTACGATGGTTGCGAAAACGGAGTAGCTTTGTTTTGTCGTAATTAATTGTAATAAGGCTCCTGTAGCACCATGTTTTACTTGCCGACAATCGCTTTGTAAATTGGCGATCACGTCTGAGTTGACTTTATGACGTGATGTTAAAAGAACGTCCACAGCATACTGAAATATACGATAATATTTAAGTCGACGGCCAACATCATTTGTTTACAAATTGAACAATAGTGGTGCAATCACTGAATCTTGTGGGACACCACTGCGCAGCGAAATTTATTTGCTTCTGATTGAGCTCAAAGCGACAGACTGTGTGCGGCTGCAAAGGTAATTTTAATTAGTTAGCAAGGAAAGAAAGGGCCCCCGGAAGCCCCTATTGGTATAGCTTCTCGATTCAGAACAGCATGATATACTGAAACGAAGGCTTTCGAGGCATCTTGAAACAAGCCGCAAGCACTGCACCGCGAACTAATTGCATCGCTAACGTAGTTGAATTCCTTTTCGCGAGCGCGTTGCTTCCCGCTATTTTCAATGATGCCGAACTGATTGTCAGATAACATAACGTAGGTCTCCACTATGCTTGTCATTACTGAGTGCAAGTGCTTTTCTAGCAACATGGTGGCGCAAGGAATTATGGACATTGCGCAGTAATTTTCAACTTTTTTTGCCGCCATTGCACAAAGGGTTTGGATAAGCTAAGGCATTGCAGAATGCAAATGCATATTGCAACATTACTAACGGTGGCCGGCCAATTATAGAGAGACGAACAAAAAGCTTTCTGAGTTCAAACCATCATGTTCACAGCATTCTATTATTCGCATTGATACAATTTTCTTCACGACTAAAATCAAGTGTGCGATTAAAAAGTGACCCTATACTGGTCCTTCGTGAGCGCCTTAAAACGATGGTCTCAAACATCGCATACAAGCTAAATCAATACCCATCGCTTTGCAGAGCGGTCACCAAGCGGTAATGTCGAATATCAGCATTGGGGACCTAATTCACAAAGATTTTAGATTGTAAGTGCTGTCTATCACTGACTGGCCACCTTCTGTTAAGTGTCCTACATCTCGAACGAATAACTGCTCTTACCTACAGTTCTAGCGCATCGGAGATGGGTTCGGAGATTTTTGCGTCGGGGATGGGTTCCGCGTTAACCGGAAAACCGACACGAGATCATGGAGCAAATCAAAGGCCTGCAGTCGCTTTCACAAATTCTCGATCTCAACAAATCGCCAGGCGCCAAGCGAAGCCGCATGCCTGAGAGAATTCAGTGGCCTCAACATGGTCGGAACCCTTCTCTCGCCCTGTCCGCAAGGATCGCACAGGCGCCGGACGCGTGTGTCAGAATAAGCAAGCACTCAATGAAAGGCAAATATAGCCTATATTTATCGCAAGAACAAGTATCTAATCCCGGTAGGAATGTCGCACTCTCTAATTCTACATTCATAACAATGACATGAGTGGTGCCGCCACTCGATACATGGGTGTGCCCGGTGGACGGCACCTGCCACAGCCGTCATTCGGGAGACCGCGATCGTTCGAATGGCACCAACGATCGTCCCGCTCCCAGAGTCCTCAGCGGATGAAGCAGGTCGTGACGCCGACAGCCGCCTCACCGCCGTGGACCCCAGACCCGACGTCGCCACCGGACACACCTGCCAGCGATGGTGTGGACTCTGGCGCCTCAGCTGCTGCCGAAGCCCCGGGCGCAGCCGACGCCATGGGCGCCCCTTGACGGAAGTTGAGGCCAATGGACCGGAGCAACCCGCGTATTCCGCACACGGTGGACAAGGACGTGACTTGGTGCAGACTGAGCGTCACGGCCGAAGTTCCGCTGCTGCCCACGGAGACGCACGTACAGGGCCCATCCAGGAATGTTGAATGCAAGAACAGGTACTCCATGGCGGCCACGGCGACCGCCACCGGGCCTCTTCCCGTCTTGCTCGGGCCGGTTGTAGTCAGCGAAGATTTCTTCGTGTCGCATTCCGTGGCCAAGGCGCAGACACCTGCCATGAGAGCGTTTTCCTTGCGGCAAGATGCTTCCGGGAGTGGCTGAAAGTCCAGACAACCGACGGACGAAACAGCGCATCTTCTGCAGGAAGCCGGTGTTCCAGAGCCGAATGCGCGAGATGCACGCGCTTCAAGATCTGTACAAAACTACGCTGCGCCCTCTCGATGTAGATAATTAGAAGAAAATGACCGCTGCTAGCCAAGAGAGATAAATATTGGAAAGATATATACATGCTTTACTGATGTGCTGGAGATGTTAGTCTGGCTGATCGCCAGGCATGCTACTCTAGCTGCTGGGTGATGATAAATTTTGATATACGATATCAAATATTGGACAGGAAAGAAAAAGTTGTAAACCGGAGCAAATGTGCAGTTGGCTGCCATGCACTGGGAGACGCGCGTCCAGGGTAGAAAACGAGCTAGAAAGAAAACGAAGGTTTGAAAGAACAGCCGATCTCCCACTATAGGTACGTGTCATATTTGTTTGTTTGCCTCCAAGAGAGGTTCATAGCCACTATGTCTTTTTAACAAAGAATCGGGTAAATTAAGAAAAAGAATATACGAGCCTATTAAGAAGCACAATTTAGAAATGTTGAATAGTTAAAAAGAATGAAGTCAGATGTTTTAAAGGAACGTCGTTGTAGTCGTCGTCGGCATCATCATCAACAACAACAGATTTACGCGCATGCAAGCCACATTCTTCAAACGTCGCCCCTTTTGGTTTTAAAGAGTGTTCTTGTTTTCCGAGCGGGTGACTCAGTACACATATTCCTGATATGTTGCATTCGGTATTCCGAAAGTTGTGTCCGTAGCGCGGAATCGAACCAGGGACCCCTCGCTTCCGAACGCGCGGCGCTAGCCACTACGCCACGAAGCACACATGGACGCACGCACCACGATGACAATAAATACCCAACATTAACGAAAGACTGCGTGTTTCTAAGACGTTTGTGCCAGCGCGTTATGGCCCGTGTAAGAAGCTGGTGTAAGGCGCTGTGGCCTCTCCGCCTTACCCCCGTATTCATAAACGCTCCATGACTTCAACTTGACTTGCCACCGCCTTGGGCAGCGCGTTCGAAACGCGTTGAAGGTGGTGGCAAGTCAAGTTCAAGTCGAGGAGCGTTTATGAATACGGGGGTTATACTCTCTCAGCAGTCATGTGATGGCGTCGGCAAACGCGGTGCACGTTCCGGCATGTGTAAACGGCTGCGTAAGACGCTGTGGCCTCTCCCCCTTACTAGAGAGTACTGCACGTTTCTAACACGTTTGTGCTAGCGTCCCCTTAAGCGGGAGATGGTGCAATTATAATGAAGGGTGCTGTTATAAAATAGGAATGACGTCACATATGGCGCGTGTCATTGGTGGAAGTCAATCGTTCGATTTAGTGCGGCGAGACTGGGCGAAGTACACGGAAGATTCACGGTTTACCGATGATTCCCTCCGGAGCTTCGCCCACTCATCATCATTCACCCCGTGGATATGCGATGGTTTTTTTTTTTTTTTGCTTCTTCAATCTTCGTTTTTCTTTCTTTTTCTTTCTCTATTATCTTTCGCTCTTCTTTCACCCTTCCTCGGTTAAGGGTATCCAACCAAAGATATCCTCTGGTTAACCTCCCTGCTTTTCCTTTGCTTCCTCTCTTTCGGTCGTGTTCGTTTTAATTACGACATGGATATTACCGGCTTTTCTTTGAGAAAGAAAAGGTGATGCTCGAGAAGAGTGCATTATCAATTCACAGCAAGCAGAGTGTTTCAATATCACAAAATCAACCAAATTCATATCGGATGGCTGTCACCTCCATTTCGATGAGTAGTCCTGACAGCCCATGCGCGGGTTTTCAGTGGTTATGAAATATTTTAAATCCTCTTGTGGGAAAGTGGACAAAATTTGTGGACAGAGCACACAAAGTTACGTAGTCGCGTGCTGCAGGCTGATCTGCACAAAAACAAAATTAATTTTGGCTTCTTCCGCCATGATTCAGCTCGGCCCTTCAGCGTTAGTAGGATCAACGCAACCCGACTCCTTTGGAGCTCTCGTGCAGAAATCTCTTCGCTCCTGCCATGGATAGCGGGCGACATATGTCCAACTGTGCGAAGAAGTGCTTTCGTGCAACGAGAACAGGTGACAACCTCAGCCAAATACTTCGTAAATTGTATTCAATATATGTTGTCCTCTAAGCACGTCTTATGTGTCTTGCAACTAAAAACATAAAGTTGCACAATTTTGTTTTTGCTGGTATTTGACGAAATAAATAGCTGAGGCGCTAAAGATACAAGCACGAGGAATGGGACGCATAAAAAAGCAATAACTTGTACACACTACATACTGCACTACCTAGAAAACATGTTTTTCTGGATTTTTTTTTATCAGTCGAATAAATGTACCCTTAGACTGAGCAAAGGATATTTTACGACTGGTTCCACATTTGCAAAAAGCTCATTGAGCAGAAACAGGCAAGACATACTAACCGAAATTAACACTCAACTTTTGTATTGAGAAGTGACCATGAGATTAATTTGCAAGAAGATAGTGTAAAGCTTGCTTAACGATTGCGAAACGTCATAAACCATGGTGCAACTATCGTTTGAGAGTAACCACTTGTCAGTGAAATTATGTGACTTTGCTCGTAGGCCGATAAAGCTTAAAAAAAATGTAGCACTAAATTAATGAAATTATGACCGAAATGTGAAATTTTCGTTCAACTGGACTGCCACTTATTCATCACGAAACCTTGCGCATGAGTGATAAGACCCTGCTTCGTTTCCAAAACTGCATAGACTCCAGTTTCCTCACGTTGCGTGATGTTTTGTGACCACTTAGTGTCCCCGACTACGATGGCTCTATTTTATGGAAGGTACATAACAAATATGAAATTTTTTGACCTTGCAGTGCAGAAATGTATAAAATAACACTAAAAAGTACAGGTAATAATTCGATAGCGCCATGCCTACACGAGCATGGAGTAAGAGCTCCACCAAACGAGTGAAAATGCACCTATTCCAGCCAGAACACAGCAGACGGCAAAGGTGAGACCCCCAGCTGATTTCACTGCATCCCCGCTTCCAGCATCGTCATCAATGGCACAGGAGGCCAATAACTTGATAACAATGATAATCCTGTAAACAACGGTCACCGACTATAACTAAAAAAAAAACTACCTACACGTGACACCATACACTGTGTTTTTTTTTTTTCGCTCACAAGTGATTTTTATAAGGCTAGTAAATTTACTCGAATAGATAAAATTTGCAAGAAAACTCAAAGTAGTCCATTCGGTAATTAAACTACTCACGTCAATTAACTTTTTTGTAACAAACTTTACGGCACATGTTGATATTGGAAAGTCGGATGCGATTCGTCATGGGTCATGGAAGTCTAGTTACGTATTTCTACGTTTCTATATGGTCATGTAGATCGATATACCTGGCGTCAAATTATATCGATCAATTTACGCACTGGGCAACGCGAAGCGAGGCTCACAGTCCAACCCCTCTGTGACGTGTGGTGTCACTCCCACAAGCTTAAAGTTGTTTTTTTTTTCTTCCGCTTCAATCTACGTTTTCAGTTTCATTTCTGCATTTCGATTACAGCGTACTTAATTTCCCCTGTGTTGGCTTCGTTGCCTGTTTGGTTAATATATGTTGGTTATTCCACACACGGGCTGCCCGTGTGGGGAAAAAAATATTAATAACAGTAATAACCAAAGTGGGCTTCTCCCCACAAAGTTTCACATTGATGGAAAGCCAACTCCGACAATTGCTTACGGCTGAGTTAGCCATGGGTGCATACCACAACGACGGACGTGTGGAGAGCTCTTGAAGCGCGTCGTAAACACCGTAGAGGAGTTATCGCTTCAAAGAGCGACAAAGTGCCGAATGTCACGCCGTCGGTGATCTTCGTGAACTTCAAGTTCAAGTCTATCTAAAGGGACACTAAAGGCAAATATTATTTCAACGTGGACTGTTAAAATATGATACCAGAAACCTCGAAACGCTTGTTTCGTGCCAAGAAAAGACTTATTTTAAGAGAAAATTGCGTCTGAAGCGTCCGCGTACCTCTAACGCAATTCAAGCCGCGCGCCGAGCGAGGAGTGGTGACGTCATGGCCGCCGGTGAGTGAAACGGCGCCCGCAGATGGCGCTACGGCTTTTTTTGCGGAAAGTGCAAACGCGCGGCCAGAAACAGAGCCAAGACAGAGCCGACGGCAGTGCGAAAGGGGAAGTAGGGTGGCTCGTCGCCAACTAGTTGACGACCCTGACAACGACACATTGGCTCGCGATACTGGGCTCGATTTTAGTGATTTAAGCTCCGATGAGCGTGACATGCTGCTGAGGGCTCGCGCTGCCCGCGTCGTTGCCTACTACGACGGCGGCCTCGACACCGGCTCTTCCGAGCGCGAAAGCAGCGAGGACTCCGCAATGCGACGTCGGGCGACGAAGCTGGTCACCGTCTGGACGTGCCGTCGCGACTCTCAAGCTGCTAGCAAATTCAAGTGCGAGTTTAGCGAGCCAGCAGCACCAGCGAAGTCATGGAGGAAGGAAAAGATTTTCCTCCATGAGCGCAGTACTACGTGATAACGTAACTTCTGAAACTCGAAAGCGAGCGCGGAGCAGAGTCGAGCGAAAACGAAACCTTTTCACCGCCCGCGTCGTTATCAAGTGTAACGCCAAAAAGGTATTTTTTTCTAAGAATCTAATAGAAGTAGACAAGTAGCATTTTCTTCGCTCTTATAATCCAAAACAATGTTTTTAATACGATTGGTCATACGCCTTCGTCATCGGGTAAGTACCGGAATGTCTCTGGGGCGTCTCTTATCGTGTCCTACATTTACCTCAATTTCTCGAATACTAAAGCTCTGTTCGTGATTATATTGACGCCTTAGATGTTCTAGAGCATTGCTCTATCACTTTAGCCTGACTTTTTATTTCACTTTAGTGTCCCTTTAAGGTCATGGCTATACGAGTATCGCATGGGAAACAGCAATGCAGTTGAGATGGAGGTCCCCACGTTAAGAAATGGTCGAGAGGACCTCCTGATAACATGAATGGCAAACAAGATGGACGGTGACAAACTAAAAATGTAACGGCCATTATGTTAGAGGCATATATCAACTAATAAAATCGTAAAATGTTCAACAATTTATAAACAACGGCAGCAGTAAAATATCAGTATTTCGCGTTAATAATAACAAATTAAAGAAAAGAAACGTCAATTCATAAATCAATGCACATAAACTACGGCAATTATATAAATTCTGACAATTCGTCGATATCAAATAAAGAAAGAAAAGGCAAGGGAGAAAATTCTGGGGTTTTACATGCCAAAACCACCATCGATATAATTATGAGGCACGCTGTAGCCGTGGGCTCCGAATTAATTTTGACCACCTGGAGTTCTTTAACGTGCACCTAAATCTAAGTACACGAGTGTCTTTGCATTCGCACCTTCATCGAAATGCAACGGCGCGGCCGTGATCGAACCCCCGAGCCCAAGCTCACTAGCGTGACGCCATAGCGACTAAGCTATCGCGGTGGGTAAAGCAAAGCAAAGCCTGCTGAATGAGCATCAACCCGCTAAAAAACTTATTTCGCAAAACCTAAACAAGAAAGTAAACATACGAATAGAAAATGGATGGCGACCACTGAAGCCATGGCCTGTGATATGCCACCCATGCAATATGTAAATTCGAGTTCGCTAAGTACATGGCTACCGGCCAATCTCGGCTGCCCGAGAGATTCCGAAGATGCCTTCCAGTATTGCGTATGGTTTCTGCTCACGAAAATCTCTGTCAATCTGGTGCCTGAGATACTGACGTTTTCTCCTTCTGCTCACCTTACAGTAATATCCTTCCTGTTTTTGTGGCGGGAAAGTGTTGGCACCTTCGACGCATGTCGTTTGTCGTTCGCACTTGTAAGTAGAGAAGCATTTGCGTCCGCTGCTAAAAAAAAAATTGGCCATAAAAGCGCTGCAGCACAATTATAACAAGCGCTGCAGTCTTGAAGCCACAGCATCAGAAATCATCCATGTCTATTATTACAGCGAAGCTGTACATGGCTAGATTCCAGTGGATCGATGTCCGTAGACCAAAAATCCCGAAGACCGTGCAACACCGGGCCGACCCATGGCGGAGGTGAAGCAGGCTTCAAGTACTCCGCCAACTTGCAAAAATACGTTTATTATCTTGGGTGAAAATACGACCCGTATCTGATATTAAGCTGATAAGAAGAGATACTATACACTTTGACTCGCGTCGGCCATGTCTAAATTCACATCATGCACGTACGTGTACGCCATCCCGCGTATTCAGACTAACGCCAACCAAACTGGGTGTCCTCTGTCTGCTGATGTCATGCTCCATGTAGGCTCCTTTCCTCAGTTCTGATGGGGGGGGGGGGGGGGGGGGGGGGGGTATTCATAAATAATCCTACTCACGCATATTGTGCTTGTGGAGGGTTTCCATAGATCGAAGAGCGTTGTTCACTTCTTGGAGGCGCCAAACGTCCAATAAACCAGGGCAGGCAACGAAAGCACACTTCCCGTTCCGTTTGCAGCGGTTGTTACCGCCCCTGAGAAGGTGACGGCATTCATTCCCAACTGCAGGGTTATTCTGGGGTAATCTTAGAAGAAGCCATGCTGATGGACTATTTGGTCTTCCCATTTTCTCCTCTCCAGGACAACCTCCTTTTTGCGCTCCGTGTGTATGCGCGTGAGCGTTTCACGGTTTATCTAGTAATAGTACATATCTGGCATAAACGGCCGAAGTGGAAGCTTCAACAGAAGCGGTGATTCTGCGGTGCTCCTGAAGCACCGTATCGGCGATGGAACACAACTGGCACGGCCGAGTTCATAATTGCAAGCGTCTCTGCCAAGATGGCCGTGTAGTTCCCAGCACGTACCTAGCGTCCGCCCCCATTTTTGCACATAACTGAACTCGTCACTTGTAATGATGGTCTCGTGGGGTGCGCTGCTGAAAAATATTTCGAAGAACCGCTTATGTATTCGGCACCCGTTTGCACCACATGCGCGTGAACCATTTCACGCAGAACCGGTAACCGTTACTCAAGCTAAGCTTGCATTTCCTCACTTGTGTTGGCGTCGGTGTTGGTGTTGGCGTACGAAAAAACAAAGCCACGCGAAAATAAAAACTGCTGGTCGGGCGGCGGACTCGAACCACCGACCTCCGGGTTGCGAGACCACCTCACTAACCGATTTAGCCACTGTCGAGACTTTTTTTATTTATTGATATTGAGATTTCTTGTTTGTTTAATACATGGAAAACAAAACTGAAGATATATTACAGTGCGGACAAAGCTACGCACTTAAAACTCGGGTAAACACACACATGCGTCCAACAAGTGCATCCAGTCAGGCGGAGGTTCCTGCGCAGCGTACACACTTCTTACATAAGCTGCTTTTTCCTGAAAGAATGAGTTTGTAGATCACCGGCTTTCGGCATGGCGATCACACATTCTAGCTCTCCATAGGCTGTATAAACCCAGTACTATGAACGTGTTATAGGGAGGACCGCGAGTAATCTTAAACAGTAGGAACCTACTTGCGTGCGGAGGGATGTCAATGTCCTTTTTCAGTGTCCGTTGGAGGATGTCCCAGAAAAATATAGCATCCGTGCAGTCTATAAAGCAGTGATCTATGATTTCAGCGCGTGGACAGAGTCGACAGTTCCTGGACCACGGCACGAAGCAGCCCCTCGGGTTCAACCAGGTTTTCATCATACGCTCCCTTAAAAGCGGGGTTGTATGTGCATGAAGAAGTAGACGCCGCGCAAAGTGCATGCCCGTAACACGGGCACGCTCTTCAGTGCACGCTCGGAAAGGAAAATGTCTCACATAGAGGCTCCACAGCTGCAGAAACCTTACACAGTGGATTTAGAAATGACGAGGCGCGCGGCGCCGGCACATACCACCCATCAACCCAACCGACAACGTCAGCCTGCAACCTCAACAATAAACAACCGTTTCTCATTCACCAACAACCATGTCTCTTTAATGCGTGTCAAAAGCTCAAAAAACTAACCAAACCTACCCTTAGGGTTGGACAAGCCTCGCGTGCACCGTTGTTACCGCTAGGGTAAGGCTTTAAACATTTATTTCTTGCGGGGTTGAGGTTCGGTTCGGGTTCAGGCACGTTCTAAGAATATCGGTTCGGGTTCAGTTCCCGTTCGAATTACGGTTCGTTTACGGTTCTCGGTTCGGTGTCGGTTCGACACCTTACTGATAATCGCCATCTTTGCCATGACTGAGTTCGCATGGACAACGTGCGAATACTTTAATGAACCCTCGGGATTAACCCAGTCATAAACACCAGGGCCGCACGCCTTAGCTTCGATGGTTAACCACCTTCACGGAGTAGAAGGGCTGACGAACTTTTTCTTAAAAAGCCAGGCAATTAGCTGTGGTAAGTGTTATACTAAACGAAGAAGACTCCAAAACGCGATGGTTCTGCAAAATTTGAGCAAGAACAGTGCAGCGATGAGCGCAAAAGATCTTTTGGAACAGGCGGAGCGAAATCACCTACACCTTACTAGGTGGTGGTGATGAAAACGCCTTCATTTACATGTAGAGATGACCTCGAGGCCTATGGAACGATGGGGTGAAGTGTCCCGCGTCTCACATAAAGAGAGTCCAAATTGCCTTCCTCTGTGTAGGGGAGGTGCGTGTGACATAGGATAGACCATTTCGACGACCAGTATCATCTCTAGTACTGATGCCGCCTTGCTCGGCATGGCGACGCCGAGTAATGGTAGTAGCCGTGCAAGTGCATAGCAGCTGTCGTGCGTCCACCCGTTCATCACGCCGGTGGCTAAAGGGACACGAGTTGGCCGGTCAGTTTGGTTCATCAGGGTCACTTCACTGCCTCCTCCTTTCCGGGATGAGTGGAATTAGTGCAACACACAAACGAAGCTAGCCGGTTTAAAATCATCTCCTCTTTCCTGTTCAATCCACAAGGCATGACCACTGAGCACGGGGGAATTATCGCAAGTGTCTGAAGATGAGCGTCATTTTTGCCGGCTAAAAGAACATAGTCTGGGATCATCAGTGATTGAAGTACAAGGAGCAGCCATAGTTTCCGCGTTATTGGTGGATTGCTTCAACAAGGTTCTGGTCGGCTTTATCCTTTGATCACACATGTCTGCGCACTTGAGAACGTACACAAGAAAGGCTATAAATTATAGTTGTTCTCAACAGTCGCTGCGTGTCTTAAGCTAGTTTCAGCGTTCGCCTGTACGTCAGTGCTTGGCACGCAAGACTGTCACCTGTGCTGCTTTCGAATGCCTTAACGACTACTACTACTACTATTACTACTACTACTACTACTACTACTACTAATAATAATAATAATAATAATAATAATAATAATAATAATAATAATAATAATAATAATAAGCTTTATTGCTTGTGTTTGAGTGAAATTCAATTTCGCGCATGCCAAAGCGATAATAGGCTTGAGTGCCAGTGCCTCGCTGTTCGCGCCACGACGAGTACAAATTTAATAGCGAGAGAAAAAAAAATTGTCGCAGTTTCGCCTGAAAGGCGAAGCATCAATTGCGATAGCAAACTTGTAGAGAGCTATACGGAGTAACGATATTAGCTTTATCAGCTGTATAAACTTGGACATGCAGCAGCATCGGCAACACGCAGAACTGTTGTCGACGCCATCGGCGTTTGCCCGCGTTCGCTCAAAATGCGTGCGGCGTTGGTGACTGTTGCCGGAGCCTTTGATATAAATAGGCACTTCGTGCCGCAGCTAAACGTCGCCTCCTTTCCCTCCCCCTCCCCCACGGCCTCTCGCGCGTCGGAAGAAAGCGCGTTTGCTCTACATATATGGTGATTGTAAAGGAGAAAAGAGACACCTACTTCTGCAGCCCTTAAGCGAGCACGGCGCAGAACGCGCGTTTCTTCTCCGCCGTGCGTTCACTCCCCGTGTAAGACGCGCCCCTCGCGCCCTTTCACTCGCACATACAGCGTTCGGCGCGCGGCGACGATTTCTTCTCCAAATGACGTCATACGGAACCTCACGGCGACGGCGACGGTGACGCCGACGGCAGAAATCTGCTTTTGAGTGTCCATATAATTTCTATCGCAATAAAAGAAACAGAAAATGTCGACAAAAGTGGTGTTTGAAAGTAAGTATGTGCGCTGTACAGGCGTACAAATCAGTGCCTGAATAGAGGGTCCTGAATATTTCGCTCTGCCAGTTCGAAAAAATGTTTTCCGTTCACCGCTGCACTGTTCTTGCTCAAATTTTGCAGAACGATCGCATTTTGGGGTCTGCTTCGTTTATTATAACACTTAGCACAGTTAAAGGCCTGGTTTTTGAAGAAAAAAAGTTCGTCGACCCTTCCACTCCGTGAAGATGGTTAAGCAGCGAAGCTAAAGCGCGCGGCCCCGGTGTTCATCACTGGGTTAATCCCGAGGGTTCATTAAAGTATTTCTCAAGTATGAGGTTACAGACACGTTCGGCAGCGGCGGAGAGAACTACGTCACTGACGGTATGCCCGCAGTCCGCCGTTGTCGCTTGCGTTCGATGTCACGAGCTACCCGCCGGGATGGCTCAGTCAGCTAAGGCATTGCGCTGCTGAGCACGAGGTCACGCGATCGAATCCCGGCCCCGGCGGCCACATTTCGATGTAGGCGAACTGCAAAAACGCCCGTGTGCTTGCGTTGTAGTGCACGTTAAAGAACCCCAGGTGGTCAAAATTAATCCGGAGCCCTCCACTACGGCGTGCCTCATAATCAGAACTGGTTTTGGCACGTAAAACCCCAGAAAGAAGATGTCACGAGCTTGCTCGGCGGCGTGATTCCCAGCATTCGCTCGCCATTGCCGCTTGCGATTCCCCGAAATTAAATTGCATCAAAATTAAATCTGTCCGTTAGGTAAGACAATTATCGGCTCATACCCCTTTAAGCAATGACTCATAATGCCGTAAACGAGGCTTCCCCATTACGACGACAAAACAGAAGTGAAATTCTATGCGCTGGAATGATTAGCGGCAACACAGCCAGCTGTGGAAGAAAACGACGACGACGAACGCGGGAGCAGTGGCACGAGCGCGTGCCGGGTACGAGCGCGTCCCGAGCACGAGCACGAGCCAACGAGCCAGCTGCGGAAGAAGACGACGACGCTCGAGCCAATGCTCATGATGATAATTTTCTGCACACAGGCGATTTCGCCTAGCCCTCTACGATTTCACCTATACATGTAAAGCTTCGCTTTAAATGTGCCAATTTGTCTTCACTTACGGGGGTGCGAGTTCATGCAGCGACGGGGCTAGCATAAACTTGCGTCGCCGCCTTCTGGTCAGGGAGGTTCGCGGCATGTTGCTTTCTGCAGCTTTCGGCAGGAGGCGACACAAGTTTATGCTAGCCCCGTCGCTGCAGCCGCTCGCATCCCTATAAGTGACGACAAATTTGCACTTTTTTTCTTTAAAAACCAGGTAGTTAACTGTGGTAATCTAGTAAACAAAGCAGACCCCAAAATGCGATCTTTCCGCAAGATTGCAGCAAGAACAGTGCAGCGGTGATTGGAAAACCTTTTTTTCGAACAGGCACAAGGAAATATTCACGACCCTGTATGAAGTCGATGGGTAAAGCATACATACACGTACATACGAATAACTACAGATGTGCACAATATACTTCTATATAAATTCGCATAGGCACATGCCAATACTTAAAATACACAAATTTACACAAAAATACCTCGTACTACAAAATGAAGTCATATACAAAATTATTTACTTTTTTGCTACTTAATGAAATTATTTCCACCGGCAACTTATTAAACATATCGGGGACATAGTACGTTCGACCTCTTTCACCGGACCTAGTACGGGATAAGGGTACGAAGAACGGTTTTCTAGGGCGCAATTCTCGACCTAGTGTATAGGGCATAACTGGCATGACATGACATGACAAGAACTTTATTTGAGTCCTGAGGAACTGAGATCTAGGCGAGCCGAAGGCTCCCCCAGATTAAGTCGGTGGGAGCCCACGATGGGACCGGGAGACCAAGTCCCGTCGCGATGTCGTGGGCCCTCTGGACAGCCTGGAGTTGAATTTGAAGATTGCTGCTCTTGAGGGATTCCTCCCATTGCTCTTTCATGATGGGTGGAGAGGCCTTAAGGGCTGGGCACAACCAGAGCATGTGATCAAAAGAGCATGAGTCATGACCACATTTGGAGCACGACTGTGAATGGTCAGGGTCTATCCTGTTAAGGGACCGGGGAGTGGGATACGAACGGGTTTGCAGAAGTCTGAGTGTGCTAGCCTGAGGCTGGCATTCGCAAAAATATGAAATACTGACGCGTGCTTCCCGCTATTTTAATGAAGTCGAACTGATTTTCAGATAAGATATTGGTGGTCTCCACAAAGCTTGTCATTACCGTGTGCAACTGCTTTTCTAGCAATACGGCGGCAAAAGGAATTATAGAAATTGCGTGGTAATTTTCAGTTTTCTTTTTTTTCGCTTTTGTACAAAGGGCTTGAAGAAGCTAAGGTATTGCCGAATGCAAATGCAAACACAACATTGCTGACGGTGGCCGGCCATGACAGATCGTCTTTATAAGAACAAAAAGCTTCCTCAATTCTAACCTTCATGTTCACGGCATTCCATTATTGCCATCGCCACTATTTTCTTCGCGTCTAAAATCACGCGCGGGGTTGAAAATTAAGTGACCCTATACCGGGCCTTCTTCGGTGCCTAAGAAATGGTGCTCCTAAAGACGTCGCTTACATGCTAAATCGTTACCCATCGCCCTGCACAGCGGCCACCTATACTGTATAAGACAAGGCGGTTATGTCTAACCTAATTATGGACCTAATTCGTGTAGCTTTTCGTTTCTATGGACTGTCTGTCACTTACCGGGCAATTTCGGTTAAATATCCGACATCCCCATGAGCTAGACGCTCTTACGAACACTTCTAGCGCGAGATCCGTTAGTGCATAGCATCCCATATTTGTAACGAAGACGGGTATACTGCGTTAACCGGAAAACAGACACGAGGTATATCAAAGACAGGCAGTTGCGCTCACAAATTCTCTATCGCAACAAATCGCCAGACGCCAAGCGAAACCACATGCCTAAGCGAATTCAGTGGCTTCAACCCTTCTCTCGCCCTCTGCACAAGGATCGCACAAGTGCCGGGCGCATCTGTGTAAATAAGCAAGCACTCAATGACAGGCACGTAAAGCCTATATTTATCACAAGCAAAATTATCTAATTACGATGAAATGGCTCGACTCTCAAAAGCTACATTCATAAAAATGTCCAGGGCGGTGCCGCCGCCCGTTACATATGCGTGCCCGGCGAACTACACGCGACCGAGCAGTCGTTCGGGTGACCGCGATCGCTCGAATGGCACCAACGATCATCCCGCTCCCAGAGTCGTCAGCGGAAGAAGCAGGTCGTGACGCCGACAGCAGCCTCACCGCCGTGGACCACAGGCCCGACGTCGCCGCCGGACACACCTGCTGGCGATGGTGTGGACACTGGTGCCTCAGCTGCTGCCGTAGCGCCGGGCGCAGCCGCCGCCATGGGCGCCCCTGGACGGCAGTTGTGGCCAATGGACCGGAGCAACCCACGGATTCCGCACACGGTGGACAAGGACGTGACTTGGTGCCGATTGAACGTCACGGTCAAAGTGCCGCTGCCGCCCACGGAGACGCACGGGCAGGGTCCATCCAGGAATGACAAATGCGGGAACACGTACTCCATGGCGGCCACGACGACCAACACCGGGCCTCTTGCCGTCTCGCTCGGGCCGGCGGTAGTCAGCGACGAGTTCCTCGTGTTGCATTCCGTGGCCAAGGCGCAAACACCCGCCAGGACAGCGTTTTCTGGGAGGGGGGGGGGGGGGGGGGCAAGAGGTTCCGAGAGTGGTTCCGAGTTCCGAAAGTTCAGAACAACCGACAGAGGCACAGCGCATCGTCCGCAGGATGCCGGCGTTCCAGAGCCGAATGCGCGAGATGCACGCGCTTTAAGATCTGTACAAGCTCCGCAGCGCCCCCTTAATGTACCTGCAGAGAAGACAACGACTGTGCATCGCCATGTGAAAGAGAAATAGGTCAATTCCCCCTGTGGGTACCAGCCATGTTTTCAGGCAACAACAACAACAACAACAAAGAGAAAGAGATGAACGCGGGCGAATGTCCAATTTTGTGCCATGTATGGGGACACGGACAATAGACCTTTCCTGGGGTACGTCACCCTACACTGTAAAATAATTTACACCCCTAAAAGTGAAAAAGGGTGTAAATGTGTTTATAACTCACACCCTTAGGGTGTGATTTATATAAGTAACACCCTAAGGGTGTGAGTTATAGACACATTTACACCCTTTTTTACTTTTAAGGGTGTAAATTATTTTACAGTGTAGTTTTTATTTTATTTATTTATTTCACAATAGGAAAACACAGCCGCCGCCGGCTTTTTGTGTGGTGCATTCGCGCAGTAGTTGGTGTAGGTGGGCGCCCCGGTTGACGCGTGGTTTTATTTATTTTCTTATTTTTACGTGAACCTCAACAATGCTCTTGCCAGCCAAATTAGCAATGTGTGTCGGAGAACACCGGCGTGTGGTAAACTGCGTGACGAGAATGTGGCGATGCTGGCCTTTTTTACTTGTTAACGTTAAGCACGTGGTGGTGGTCTGTGATGGATTGTGCGATGACGAATATCGGCTTTTCCATGGGTGTGTGCCACGTTTGTTGTGGTAAAGTGTGCGGGGAAGAAATCGACGTTATCGACTTATCTTTGCGGAGGGAAACGGACCACATAGTGTGTGTGTGTGTGTGTGTGTGTGTGCGTGTGTGCGTGCGTGTGCGTGTGCGTGCGTGTGTGTGTGGTGTGTGTGTGTGTGTGGTGTGTGTGTGGTGCGTGGTGTGGTGTGTGTGTGTGTGTGTGTGTGTGTGCGTGCGTGCGTGCGTGTGTGGTGTGTGTGTGGTGTGTGTGTGTGTGTGTGTGTGTGTGTGGTGTGTGTGTGTGTGTGTGTGTGTGTGTGTGTGTGTGTGTGTGTGTGTGTGTGTGTGTGTGTGTGTGTGTGTGTGTGTGTGTGTGTGTGTGTGTGTGTGTGTGTGTGTGTGTGTGTGTGTGTGTGTGTGTGTGTGTGTGTGTGTGTGTGTGTGTGTGTGTGTGTGTGTGTGTGTGTGTGTGTGTGTGTGTGTGTGGTGTGTGTGTGTGTGTGTGTGTGTGTGTGTGTGTGTGTGTGTGTGTGTGTGTGTGTGTGTGTGTGTGTGTGTGTGTGTGTGTGTGTGTGTGTGTGTGTGTGTGTGTGTGTGTGTGACGAAGTGCTGTTCGTTGAAACAGCCTCTCTGTATTCTCAGCTGCTCTTTATCTATCTCCTGTAAATACACCTTGTCAATAGTTTATACCCGTGATATTTTTGGTGAGAGGTGCTGGGTACGCGTCTTCGCCACGGAGCTCCGCAGTGGACGTCTCGCCCAGCCTGGGAACATGCATCCAGCGGCAGGCACCGCGTCTGCAGATGCATCGCCGACTACGCAGAACCAGAACGTTGCTATACCTTAGCCGCGAGACCCCGGCAAATTCAACGGCCTCAATGGTGTTGACGTAGAAGAATGGTTGAAGATGTATGAGCGCGTCAGCAAGGTGAGCAGGTGGGATCCGACCATAATGCTGGCCAATGTCTTGTTCTACCTCGACGGAACACCGCGAACGTGGTATTACACACACGAGGAAGAGCTCACTAGCTGGGAGTTGTTTAAAGAGAAGCTGTCCGACGTTTTTGGCAATCTAACCGGTCGACAGCTAGCCGCCAAGCAACAACTCGCCACGCGTGCCCAAACTGCCACCGAGTCGTATGTCTCCTACATTCAAGACGTCCTCGCCCTCTGTCATAATATCGACACGTCAATGCCAGAGGCGGACAAGGTTGGGCACATTATCACGGGCATCGCGGACGACGCATTCAACTTTCTGGTCTTTAGAAACTTATCGACTGTCGATGCCATCATGAAGGAATGCCGCCGTTTCGAGCAGGCGAAGAGCCGCCGTATACATAATCAGTTTACACGGCTTCCAAATACTGCAGCGACCTCTTCTTGCACCGACCCAACCGACCAATCTAGCTTACCACCACCAAGTGAAAATGTGACCCGCATTGTGCGCCGTGAACTCGAAGCAGCGTTTCCTGTCTCGCCTCAACAGGCGTCTTTGACCAATACTGCTGAGACGATATCGCTGATTCAGTCCGTAGTTCGCCAGGAAATCGCTAATATGGGTCTCCCCAGCTCCTGCTCATTGAGTCGTCCTGACACCGGCCCTGCTCATATGCCTCGGTCCTATCACAGTCCACCCTACAGTGCCCGTTATCCCTACAGTGCGCGGAATCCATCGGACTGGCGTACACCTGATGACAGGCCGATCTGTTTCTGCTGCGGCCGAATCGGTCACGTTTCCCGTCACTACCGTAGCCGTTGGCCGTCCCCGCCTCGAAACACCATCTGGAATTCAAGTTCGCCCCGCAGCTCTTCATCCCGTCGCTTCTACGACGCTTCCGACGCCGCTACCTCTCCTCGCCGCTATACTCGCTCGCCCTCGCCTCAACGTCGCCAGCCACGTGCGCCCCAGCTTAACCGCTCGTCCTCGCCGACCTACCCAGGACCATGCCAGCCGGAAAACTGGGCAATGCGGCACCTCGGGGTAGTGCTGCAATGTCGAATTGGCCGCAAAATCCTCCTTTGACGCTGTTTATGAGACATAACCTTCTTGGCGTCCACGTTGATGGTACACCCGTCACAGCACTCATAGATACCGGAGCGCACATATCGATTATGACCAGCCGCCTTCGCCTCCATTTAGAAAAATGTTGATACGCCTGCCGTTACTCGGGTCGTACGAATCGCTGACGGCAGCACGGTAGCCGTGATCGGACTGTGTACTGCACGTGTGAACATTTCCGGCCG